>NW_006239121.1:794108-795383 GCF_000226075.1 Solanum tuberosum
AAGGTGATGTGGCACCTCTCTATGGCCTCCATTCATATTTATCCTTTTCTCCTTTTTTTGGGCATTTTTCTTTATTTAATTATTTATTTTATTTTTAATATCTCATAAAGACTTTATATTCAATTACTCAACTTTTCACCTCCACTATAATATATCTTCTTTATTAGATATAATGTGCATATATTCATAACTCTCATAATTTTCAACTTTTCATATTCATAACTTTCTCCACTATAATATATCTTCTTTATTAGATATAATATGCGAATAGTCATAACTCTCATAATTTCCAACTTTTCATATTCATAACCCTTAAATATTAAATATGAAAGTTAAGATACCTTATAGTATTCCTCCATTATTTTCTATATAAATTCATATTTTTGCTTCATTCTATCCAAAGTTACCCTTCATTTTCACTATAGTATTATATTTATGTTTTTATTTGGCTTGAAAAAGAAGAAGAAATCTTTTGAATAGTGATAGGCTTGTGAAGTGATATTGACAAGAGCTTAGATAATTATGCATTGACGATTTTCTTTTCCTTCTATTTTTTAATGATATGTTTATTGTACTATTTATTTTTTCTCTATTTTTTTCTTATGTATCTCTGTGATGCCTCTTAAATTTAATTTTTATATGAAGCAAGCTTTTGAATAGTGATAGATTTGTGAAGTAAATATCAACAAGAGTGATGTCTCTTTGCTTTTGTTTGACTTGAAAAAAAAAAAGCTCTTCAATATTGATAGGTTTGTGAAGTGGATATGACAAGATTTTAGACAATTATGTATTGATTTTATTTTTCCTTCTATTTTTAATTTTAATGATTAAAGTCGCATTGATATGTGTATTGTAGTATTGCTGTATTATTTCTTTCTTTCTTTCTTGTGAATCTTTATGATGCTTTTTATGTTTAATTTTTATAGGAACTTCTTATTGTTGGAAGTCTATAATTTCTTTTAGTTCAAATTTGTATTATAAAATACTAGAGTAGATCCTAATGAGATATCACTTCCTCACGAATTTATCTTAATTATGTTTGAAATTATGCTATAAATACAAATCAAGTTTAAAATTTATAAATCTTTTCTCTTGGTTCAAATTAGTAACTTAATTATGTTAAAATTCTGATACTAATCAAATTTTAAAATTTATAATTAATTGCTTAAAAGAAGTAAAATTTAATCAAGTAATTTTTTATTTGTTGTTTATTACGTTAGTTCTTAAAGCTATCGATAAATATGCCTGCATAAAAAGTTTAAAAGATAAATATAA
>NW_006239121.1:795610-887737 GCF_000226075.1 Solanum tuberosum
AAAGAATATTAATTATATTTTTTCACGTTATAAAAATCATTATTCTTCATTAAAGTTAATTGGTACGTAGAAGTTTCAAAAACATTACTCACTATTTAATTGTAACCATTACTTATTTACATTAAAAGTATATTAATTATATTTAAAAACCCCAATATATATAATCTATTCTTTAAAAGTATATTTATTTATTTCTTCTTCTATTGTTTTTTTTTTTACTTTGAAAAAGAGTGTATTTATGTTATTTATTTTAAAATCATAATAAATTATAAGAGGTTCTTTTACTTCTAAAGAAGATGATTACAAGTAAAAAAAAACATGTTTTTTCCTATGGAACCAAATTATACATCTATACATTTATAGGAATGTATAATATAATTATTTTATATTCTTTTTTATGTAAGAAAGAAACTCTTAAAAATTATTTAAAATTTCAACTAAAATTATTAAATATACATAAAAATACATTTTTTATATATATAATATCTCTTCTATTCAAATAATATTTAGTAAATTATTTGTGTTTTTAATGACCACGTGAAGCGCGGATGAATTCACTAGTTTAAAGTATAAAAGAAGACTTTTGAAATTTGTGATCTGAAAATACTCTTTGACCATTTGTATAAATTATTATTTCATTAGGGGTAAAATGAGAATTTTAAAGTTAAATTATCCAATTGTAGAAATGTTATATTCTTTTTTTGGGATGGACTAAAAGGAAAAATGTCTCACATAAATTGGGATAAAGAAAATATAATTTTAAGAAAAAACTACATAACTAAGCAAACATAACTACTACTATATTATATACATAACCTAGAGATAGAGATACTTTCAAAAATGGGGAAATTACGCGGATAAGCAAATATATACTAGTTAATTAGCTAACATAGCTATAGTTTGAATTAATTACCACTTGCAACCTCTTTTTAGCTATAATTATGTGCTCCTCTCTCATCTCTTCCTCTCTCTCGCCTCTCTCATCTCTTATACATATACAAATTATACATATACATATAAAATTATATAACAAATATACAAATACAATTCGCCTCTCTCCACTTTCTTCCCTCTCTCACTCGCCTCACTCCTCCCTCTCCCAATCTCGCTCATCAGATATATAAATACATATGTATATCAGTTAAATATATACAATTATCTGACAAATATTCATATACAATTCGACATATATACAAATACACAATTCACCTCTCTCCATTCTCTGCCCTCTCTCGCTAGTCTCTCTCCTCCCTCTCTCTCTCTCGCTCGCCTCTCTCATCCCTCTAACATGTAGCTAGAAATCGTAATTAGCAAACTATAGCTATGGAGCCTAATTAAGTTATTTTTAGTGGCTATTTGCGAAATTTCATCTTCAAAATATTATATCCAACATAGGTATACTTAAGGATTTATAACAAATCTCTCTTCTCTTGCTCGCCACTCTCCTCCCTCTCCTCTCTCTCCCTCTCTTGCTTTTCTCTCTCCTTTCATGTTCCCTTCGCGTCTTCTCTACAATTTATTGTGTGAATCCTTCTTCTTCTCTCTCTATATTTTATATAAATATGAAACTCCACTAAAGTTTTACCTGAATTATTTTTATCTACACCTATCGATATTTTCTATTTTGAGTTCTTGATTTGTTGTTCAATGTTTGGATCTTAATCATCTTCTTCTTAGGTTGATACTGCCAATTGTATCTATGTACCAACAAAAAATTGTAATTGTGTATCAGAAAAAAGTGATACGCCTATTATCAAATTTTATCTTCTTCAATTGATATAAACAATTGTATTTATGAATCATAAAAAATTGTATATGAGTATCCAAAAAAATTGATATAACTATTATCATATTATATTTGTGTATCAGAAAAAAAAAGTTAATACAACTATTATCAGAAAGAGTTATATTTGTGTATTTGTTTTAGGAGTGATATAATACATAAATATGTCCTTTAACATAACCTCAATTCATATTTATGCCTTTCAACGTAACTTTGGGTGTGCATAAGTAAGCACTTACACTTGTATAAAGTTAAACAAATAGACACACGTCCTATGTGGCATCCTACATGGAAATTTTCATCATATGTGGTGTCCTATGCATGCGTAATATGCCATGTAAGACTCATATGTCTACTTGTTCAACTATACACAAATAAAAGAGTCTACTTGTGCACATCCAAAGTTGAAAGGTATAAATATAAAATGAGCGCAAGTTAAATGACACATTTACGTATTATACCAAGTGTATTTGTCTATATATGTTTCAATTTCAAAGCTAATATGTGTATCTATGAGAGAGAGGAGAGAAGCGAGTGAGATTTGGGATAGAGAGAGGATATTGTGTATATGTGATTTGTGTATCTCAGTTTCAATTAAGATACAAGTTATATCTAATCGTCTCTCTCCTCTCTAAAATTATTGTTATGAATTATAATTATGTAAATTATTACTACTTTATTCATAATTATGATCCAAAACTATAGTTATTTATAAAAAAATCTAATTTTAAATGTTACAAATTACAAAATCAAAAGTAATTACTCACACAAAATGAAAATAATTTTAAACAAAAAAAATTCACTTGCTCTCGATATTTACACCAAATTAAGTACATTAGTTTATTATTAAGGGAAAACTTAATAAATATACTATATTAAGAAAATATTTACCATTTATAGCAGTAACATCTTCTTTTCACTTGATCACTTTTAATACATTTATAATACAATTTTAATACATATTACAAAAAACAATTTATAAAAGACATATAATACAAGTTTTATTGATAAATAATACATTATCACACATTTTAATACACTTATAATACAATGTGTCAATTTCTTACCAAACAAACATAATATATTTTAAAACAATTATAATACATATATACTGCATACATAATTCACTTTTAATACATTTTATAGATTCATCATAGTATTGCTATATATTGCTATAAATGATAATAAATAAAAAGTATTGCTAAAATCAGTAATTATTTATTAAAAATACCTATTTAAGTAATATTTCCTAGGGGATGAAAATGCGATAAAAGTATGTACTAATAAATTAATTAATTTACTTATCACAATTTATATAAAAAACACATATATATGTAATTAGCAAATTGTCAGGTGCGGATCCATGCGTTTCTTCATAAATATAATCAACAGGCGGACGCTTAACGTATAAGCCTCAATATAAATTAAGCCCCACAATACAAGTTATGTTGGGATAAATTAGGTTGGAATTAGTAATGTTGGAAGTAATTTTTATTGCTTGTTTGGTTTGTCATATTCAAACTTATATTCATTGCATAATTTCTAAGAATAAGTTATTTGTTTACAAAATTACCCTCCACCTTAATTTGTTTTTTTTTTACATTTTCTTTGACTTTAGTTATTCATTCTTAAAAATAAAATTTCCATCTTATTTAACTTAAATATTTTTGTGTGTGCATTTCCATGATTGTGCCATGTATTTTTAAAATTAGACTTTCATCTTATTTAACTTAAACAAGTTAACTTCCGTCTTATAATTTACCTTTAAAATAAATTTTCCATCTTATTTATGTTTAAAATAAAACTTTCATCTTATTTATCTTAAAAATAAAATGTCCATCTTATTTAGCTTAAAAATAAATGTTCATTTAAGTTTATTAAAGTAAAAGAAATTTTATTATTAAAGTTATCTACATTTTAATTGATATATAAAATTTAATTTTAAGTGAGCAATAAATTATTTAATTAAAAATATGTAATTTAATAGTGGAGTGAACATTTTAAGAGAAATAAAAATATAAATAAACATAAGAATTGGACAAAAAAATTCAACTTATAATATATTCATAAATAAAAATTGTATTTATAAAATGTAATTTTTTAATAGAAAAATAGTTTATCATAAAAATAGCAATTAATTAAGGTCGTGAATATTATTATAAATGTTATTAAAAATTATGTTAATGTACATGATTGTAAAAGTGGTGTATAAAAGGTATTTAAGGGGTGTATTTTTTGTTATTTTGCATATTTTATCTCAGGATAAGTTATTCTGGAATTACTATTCCGACCTCGGAGGGATAACTTATCCCAGCACTAATTGTTAGTCTTGTGATAAGTTATCTCATCCTTTGCAACCAAACAAGGGATTAAAGGGCATTCAAAAATTATCACGAAATTAACTTCTCTTATCTCTCACATCAAACGACCCCAAAGCGTTTTGCAATACCCCTTCCCAAAGGGAGTCCCAAAACTACATTTTACCTGTTATACCTTCAATCATATTTATCCACCATCCGTTAAAACGCCATGTCCCACTAAAACTTATCTCTGATTCATCTATCCTTCATGTATTTTAGTCATGAATTCACCCTTGTAAAATCATCTGAATACAAGTTTTTTAATGTTGAAGTGGTTGGTTTTAATGTTGTTTCAGATTTTCGACTCAAATCGTTAAAATCCAGTCAAATTAATCAGTGTCTTTTAAACAAGAGAAAATTGCTCGGATAATAATCATGACCCCTCACTTCCAACCTTTAAGGTTGTCATGAGATTGAGTCATCAAGGAAATAAAAAGGTGAAAGCTCTGGAGGGGTAGAAAAACAATTTTAAAAATTCAGTGTTTTACCTTCAATTTTAATTAGCTCCATAATACTCCCTATTTTCAGATTTAGATACCCAACCTAAATGTCCAAGTTTCTTATTTCACTTTGAAACTTTTCAAAACTGGAAACCTTTTGAACTTCCCCTTCAGATTCCACATACAGTAGCAAAGATTAGCTTACATGACATTTTATATACTGCCTCCCTCCGTTTCAAAAAGAGCGGTCTAGTTTGACTTGACACGGAGTTTAAAAAAATAAAAAAGACTTTTGAATCTTGTGATCCTAAATTAAAGTTATGTCAAATGTATAAAATTGTCTTTTAATCTTGTGGCCATAAAATTTCAGGTGAAAAGTTGAAATTAAAATATTAGATTAAAAAGGGATAGAGGTCATTTTTTTTAAAACAAACTAAAAAAGAAAGTAAGTCATTCTTTTTTAAACAGAGAGAGTATCAAATATATGAAAATGGAAAAAAATTGAACATTCATACAGTCTCTAATTAATTCCATTTAACTCAACATATGGTTCCAATCAGGGGCGGACCTACAGTGGTTCAAGTGGGTTCATATGAACCCACTTCGTTGAAAAATAACACTGTATATATATGTATATTTAATCAGTTTTTAAAATTTTATATGTATATATTAAATTTTGAACCCAGTAACACAAGTTGAAGCTTAGCCGAGTGGCTGAGGGGGTTCAATTTTCCCAGCCAACCCGGGATCGAATCCCTATAGCCACATTTCAGTTTTAATTCGTTTTTTTTATACATAAAACATTCACACACAATTTTGTCCTAAGTAACTTTTGTCCTTTTAGTTACTTAGGAACTATAAAAAAGTAGAACAACTTTTTACTTTTACATTTAAAGTCCAATAGTCAACAACTTTTGTCCTTTTTGTTTTTTTTTTTTTTTTAATTTAAAAAAACTCAACCAAAAAGGCACTAATCCCTATTATTTTCAATTCTAAAAATCCTTTTATCTTCTTCTTTGTTGAAATCTTCTTGAACCTCTCTTACTTTTCCCCCCAAAATTTTTGAGCATATTTTTTTGTTGAAGGAAAAAAAACTCTCCCCATCTCTCAACTTGAACCTCTCTTATTTATTTTTTATATTCTTGAACCCACTTCGTGAAAATCCTGGGTCCGCCACTGGTTCCAATAGGAAGGACTAACATTATTAATTTGCTAGCTACATAAGGTGAAACTTTGCAGCCAGCCATGACTGATGACACAAATTAAACAAGCTAAACATAAATTGCTCTCAGCTCTACAAAGGGCCGCATGCTTGTACAGTTGCAGCAGTCATTTGCTCACTCTCAATTCCGGCATTACAAATATTCGCGATACCACGTATATGTTTCTTTCCATATGAGCTTAATTTTCCACAATGTGCCTCAAAAATCTCGACCTACATATATATACATGAAAATAAAAAAAACAATCTCATGATTCCATATACGTGCATAAGAAGAATGTTTTATAATTAGGCTAAATACTTACATAGGATTTAAGGCAATCCCAGTTATCAACTAGTGGTTGTCCAGCAGATCGAACACTTTGTAGTGCCTTGTTACCATATTCAACTCCAAACAGAAGATCTCCAATATGTTTTACGCTATTGTCCACTTGACTTCTATGTGCTACAACTTTAATAAGTTTGGCGCGAGCTTCAAAATAGTCATCAGAACCTTCAGGAGCATCTTCGTACTGCCAACATTTAGAAAGAATGAATCAGAATTATATTTTCACGTCTTTCTTGGAAAGGAAAAAACATTAAATTATATATAGTATATGACTTGATGTGTTGCAAAGAAAGGTAGGGACATACTTTGGATTGCCAGTAGAAAAGTTCAGTTTCTCGTTGTTCAACATTCTGTGACGATGATTTATAAGAATTCATGGAGACATGAGAGTGGTTTATCGAAGCAACGCCCATATACTGGAAAAGAGTATCAACACTTAACACCATATCACCATATTGCATGACATGAGAGCCATATGTTAGATTGGCTGCTGTTCTGTTTGCAATCTGATCATAGTGAAACATAATTATCATTTGTTCTTAAGAATAGGCTATAATTGGTTAAAACATGCATATACATAATTGAGATTACGTATAGTACAAGCTCTTACCCTATCATACTGATCATCTAGAGTTTCAGTTTGTCGATCTTGAACATCACTGTATATCAATATATCAAGATATATGAAGAAGTTTCATTAATATTATAGTTTTGAAAACTTTAAATCAATTGATTTTCCCTCGATCAGGGACTTGAAAAGTTGTGTGTTACGCTACCTGTCCTCCATCCAAGCAACACTGTACAAGTCTCCTAAGCACACACCTTTAAACTCAGGAGGGGGACACTCTACAAGGCAGGGATCGCGTGCATCACCCACACCACAATATGTTCCCCAACTACTTTCATTGGGATTTGATGCAGTCGTAACATAAATATCTAAACCTTCAGGAAGAAGACCATCAAACATGCTTCCAGACTCACAAGCTTCTAAGTAAAATACCTAAAACATATAAGAAAAAACAGCATCCAGCATTATATTAGACCGAAGGGAGTAAATGACTTAAGATTAACTGAAAGAAGGAAGTTACCAGTTTACTATATGTCCCAGAAGCATGCTTCTTTTTCAACACGTTAATCAAATCATTCGCGTAGACAACTCCAGTTGGCATTGCTGTTCATTTTGAAACATGAAATAAACAAATATGAACATATAATGAATGTGTGTGTGTATGTGTGTGATGACGATCGAATCACTTACAAACAATTCCAGGGCCACCATGATCAACATAGTAGATGAAAATATGGTCATTTGGAGCGCTGTTCAAAACTTTACCACTTCCTCCAGTTATACCACTTTTGTTGGCAAGAATAACATTGAAAAAGTTTTCAGCATTAACATCTTCACCTACATAATCCTGTCCCAACAAAATATAATCCCGGCCCTCATCAACGTACGTAACACACATTCTAAGTATTTTTGAGGGATTGAATTGCTCGAAAAGAGAGGGAAAAAAAAGACACAAACCTTAATAACACCTTTGTAAACATCTTGGCCATGTGGATTATTGATGATGACTCCAGGTCGAGGATTCATAGTATTGTTAGCAATATCATCGTACATGAATACAATAATGTTCTCGTCTTTAAGACCACCTTTCTTGAGTAATTGATAAGCGTGACATACATCAGCCTGAAATCAATCAATAAAATGACAAAACAAATCATCACTCAACTCTAACACAACATTTTTAAGTACGTTGTTAAATCGCTCGTAGCTAATAACCTGATGCCTGTAATTCCACCATCCATTAGAGCCAGCAACTAGGACAGCCCATTTGGTCCCTACAGTTTCTTCGGTTAAGAATTTAGAGACACTACGACCTTCAATGCTGGCCCAAATTGAGAGCACAACAAAAAGTGCAACAAATACTTTGTACTTAAATATCATTGTATTGTGCTTTATGGTTAATTAACAAATAAATTGGATAATTGGACTATTGAGTTGTATGGTAATATTGATGTATGAAATATATATATAGGACTTTAAACTCCTTTAAGCCAACACTAGAGACATACTATGATCAAGACAAGTAGACAACGTAGATTTCAAAGTTCTAAAGGGGAAAAAACCATGAAATATATATCTAGACATTGACAAATATTGCAATAGATTTATTCCCCTTCTTTTACAAGAAATTTCTCCACACTTGCGACAAGTTTTTCATGTCATTTTTTTGGGTTTCCATCTGGTGTTCAAAGCTCATATTGGAGGTTCAATTAAATTCTGATTCATGTCATTCTTTTTGTTTCTAACCCAGTGTCCAGAGTCTGTATTGAAACTCATATTGGAGGTTCAGTTAAATTCAGATCAATGCCAATTTTTTGTTTCTGACCCGGTGTCCCGAGTTTGTGTTGAAGGTCCGACTAAATCCGGATCCATGTAAAAAACAATTGGCTTTCCACTCGGTGTATGGAGCCTGTATTGGAGCTCCGACTAAATTCGAATTCATGTCATTTTTTTGGTTTTCCACCTGGTGTCCTGAGTTTGTATTGGAGCTCCGACTAAATCCGGACTCATGTTTTTTTTTTTTGGTTTTCACTCGTGCACAGAGCCCATATTGGAGCTCCGACTAAATGTCTGGATCACGCATTGCATTGTCTGTTTGGGGGGTGGCACTCCTAACAAGATTTTCTCCATACCCAGAGCTCGAACCTGAAACTTCTAGTCAAGGGGGCAGCAATCCCACTACTACACTACAATTCATGTTAGTCAAGCTTTCATGTCATTATTACATCCGTACTATACACTCATGTTTTCCATTTTTTATTTTTATTTTTGTTATTTTGGTGTATTGATGCACATAAATGACCAAAATCAATTATTTTAACACAATCAAAGGATCATTTAGTAATCACCCGCACAAGGTCAAATTAAAAATATATATAATTATAATTACTCTAATTTTAGAGGGATTAAAACCAAACATGTCATTCCAAGGAAACGAGGTTCTAGGTTACTTCTCTCTCACCACATTTTAAAGGAATTATGTATTCTGAAATGAAATACCAGATAACTATGATGACTATAAGGTTAAGAAATAATTAATTAAATCATTCGAAACAAACAAATTCACAAAACAAAAATAGCTTTTCAAGTCAAATCAACATTGTGTCTACGGAAAGTTTTATGGTATATATACAAGGACAGGTGATGTTCTCTTGAAGTTAACAATTAAGTTTGTCCGTATTGTATAAGTTTAGTTTCAAACAATGAGACATCCTTCAAAAGTTTGGAAGAGAGATTTCGAAAGCTCGAACTTTTTGCTAGCCCCTCCTTCCCCTGCTGCCTATTCTGACCATCGGAAGTATACAATAACAATGTCGAAGCATAAAGCACCGTCTGATCGTGAGACTACCTAGTTAATGTCCTCCAATGGCACCACCTTGACAGAAACAATAGAAGTAACAAATAATGCACGAAATAAGAGCTCTATTTCCAATAAGATCAACTTTCTTTCTGTATGTGTAATGTGTAATACACTGTACTACACATAATTGGTTCATTGTGAGGCGATCCAGGATGTGTACAGTGTATTACATGTCCTGGATTGCCTCACA
This sequence comes from Solanum tuberosum, assembly GCF_000226075.1. NCBI lineage: Eukaryota > Viridiplantae > Streptophyta > Magnoliopsida > Solanales > Solanaceae > Solanum > Solanum tuberosum. The sequence goes on from NW_006239121.1 coordinate 805,362, forward strand.
AAGAACCAATTATGAAGGAGGAAAAGTGAGTGACCAACACTAGGCGTTATGAAAATGTTACTCTTCTCATCCTGAAATGTCAATTAATTAATCATTTATCATGAGTTAAGAAGGGTTACTTCTTGGAAATTAGCTCCTGAGTAGTCACCATTCACCCCTATAAAAGCAATTGAATCACTACCTTGTAAATCATCGGATTTTTTTACAGAATACTTCAATTTCTCTCTAACAATTTTGTTACTTGTTCATTAGCTTTGAGCAATCTTCAAGCTTGTCCGAAGAAATACATCATTGGATTCAGGCCAACACATGCTACATTTCCTTAATATTATTTAATAAAGTCAATTTGTTTTATCTCATTTATTATTTACAACTTTATATATTTATCTACTTTTTTCGTCTCTACTACCCCCTAGTTTCAACATATGATATGGTGGAATGAGGTGGTCTGAATAAAAAGTTGATGCTAGTTGCAATTGACAATCAGCTCAAACTTGATAGGTCGTTCGTTTGTGTGGAGAATCTCACTAGCTACTCGAGATTTCTGTATCTGTTTAATTTTGCATCCATTCTCTTCCTTGTTATTTTGTTCAACTAATTCAAAAGAGCAATTTTTGCAATCTGTTAACCACTACACTAAACCTTCAACTTGTATCTAGAGGTATCAACACTTAAATACATATTCATTAAACCAAATTTTGACCTATATATATACAAGGTAATTTTTCGACGAATAGGTGCCCGAGGGTAGCTCCGCCCCTAGTTTTGACTTTTGATGAAACTAGCAAATTCTTGGCCATATTTTTGAAGTATTTCCTGGTGCCCAAGGTTTCTGGATTTTCTTGATAACAAATAATGATATGGTGAACAAATGAGTGTACAAAATGCATTATATTTACACAAAATGTTTTAGTAGTATGTTTTATTTATATATTAAAAAAAAAACTTGGATTTCGTCTCATGAGTTTGTAGTCTTCATACATTTGTCTTCAAGAATTATACTCAGAACTCAATAATCTAACAAAATGTGAATATCAATATACTAATATAAATAGCAACATCAGCACCTAAAAGCTTTGGCTTCAAGTACCATTCTGCAGAGATGCACCTTGTTGCAAGAACAGGCAAATGACAGTACTGTCATCTCTCTTGCTGTTTGGAAACCTCTGTTTCCATGCATCTAAAGAAGCTTGTACTACTGCTTCTGCCGCTGCTGCTGCATTATTTGTTGCACACACTATGGAGACGACTTGATCGTTGCTCAACACATCCCACACCTATTTTACAATGAAAATAAACATGTCAAGTCTTGTAGAAACAGAACAAAATATACTAGTACTAGTACTAGTACATGGTTAAAATAGGCTTACCCCATCAGTTGCTAGAACAACAAACTGGTCATTCGGAGTAATGTGGTGATAAGAGACATCAGGCTCGGAGATTATGCCAAGATATTTTAGCATGAAATCCCCAAAAGATCTTGTCATGGCCAAACCAGGAACATCTTCATTGGGTAAATACACTCTCTGGATATGTGGCTGTTCTTGCCGTGCAAAAACTCTTCCACCACACCTCCTTATTCTTTCTGCTTCAGCTGTATGCATCAAACAGTTTATGATCATTTAGTCAATAGTAAACAACAACAACAACATATCCAGTGTAGTTCTACATAGTGGAGTCTAATGTACGCAGACCTTACCTCTACCTCACAGGTGAGGTAGACAGACAGGTTGTTTCCGATAGACCGTTAGTAAGAACAATTTGAAATTGAACTATGCCGAATGTGTCATGTCAATATTATGAAAAAAAGAGTCTTACAAGTCAGACTAGGCTTCAAATCAGTAGTTAACTGAACAGCCTCAATTACTCCCTCCTCTTTCTTTCTTCCTAGTACAGCTCGAGAATCTCCAAGATTCGCGATAACTAGATCATCATCCTATAACATTTTCTATATTAGATTCTCCAAAACTTTAAGCAATATTCGCGATAATCAGGTCAAAGAAAGATTTTTCTCGTTACCTGTCTTATAGCAACGACAGCAGTTGTTCCACTGAAAGAAGAGTCCAAATTCTCAAGACTTTGAATATTTCTATCCATCACCATAAAGGAACCCCAACAGGCCCTTTTCCACTTGTTAAAATTCCTTCTCATCACATTTTGATTCACAGAAAAGATCTTTGGCAGTGAAAATGTAAGTTTCAGCAGCAAAGATGGCAACTTATTCATAACAAACTTGCTGACTATTTGTCCATTCTCTCCATGTCCATCAAAAACTCCACCAAAAACTCCATTTTCTACACCATACCCCTGCCATAAAAAGGAAAGTTTCCATTTTAAGATACCCCATGTAATGAAAAAGGCATAATACATAAACATGATCCTTAACTTGGCATCAGCGGACAACTATGACCTTTAACTACTGATACCCCATGTATTATGTGATGTAGGACACGTGTGTCTATTTGTTCAATTTTATGCAAGTTTAAGTATCTATTTGTACACACTCAAAGTTGGAGGGCATAGTTGTCCGCTAAAACCAAGTTAAGGATCATGTTTACGCATTATGTCAATGAAAAACTAAGTAAACATGTTGCAAAATGACAAACCTGATAGAGAATAGCAAAATCTTGATTTATTCCTTTATTTCCTTGTTCAGAAAAAACAGAACCAATTACTTGTTTGTACCTATTAATGTTGTAGTCTTCATAGAGAACAACATTTCCATTCCCAAAATCAACAGGTTGAATCTCAAAAGATGCAGAGGATATGCAGATTCCCATATTGTCAACTACTTTTTTTAAATTTATTTGTGATGCTTATTTGAACAATTGGAGGAAGAGAATCCTTTATATAAAATAATTGTTAGACTATTGGAAGGAGTTGAAAAATGAGATTAATGAATATTCTGAATAATAATTGTGGCTGACAAGGATTAGAAAAAACTGATTCAGGTTCAACAATTCACTTTTTTAATTGTGATGTATTATTTTAGATTACCCTAAGATTCACTTTAAGGGGCATCTGAGTTGTACTCTTGTAGGATTAATTAACATAAGCACACTTTAATTATTTAATAAAGGTAAGACTTCAGCTTTTAACACCTCAGGTTATAGTTTATGAATTATGATGAATCTTAATTTCCAAGAAGCCTAAGGATGTTTTAGAGTGTTAAGTTAAACCTTGGAAAATATACTCCCCGCCCTCTCAAATTATTTGTCATATTTATTTTATTACACGCCCCAAAAATATTAATTAAGAATAGTTTGACTATTTTATTTTTATTTATATCTTAAGATATATATAATATTTCTTTTTTTATTATTTACTTTATTTATGTTATTACACTATAGTTAAGGTATATAGTCTTCCTGAACAATTACAATTAAAGATAAAATGAGAAGATATAATTAATTTTATCTTAAACTTCTAAAATACTTAATAAACAAGCTAAGATAATTAGTTTTACAAATCACGATACATAATTTGAGACGAAGAGAGTAATTTGAAGGACTAAATTGGGAAGTCTAGTTTTTTGAGCTGGTAACTTAACCCAAAGATCAGTTAGACATCTTGCATTATTTTGAATGTGTGTTAGACTTTTTAAAACCATTTGCTTACAATTTTAATTTTAATGTTGACTCACTCCAACAAGTAAGGATGTTGTCATGGTAATAAGAAGGAACCAAAGACTTTGGAAAACAAATAGATTTGACATTAGATTACTTGTTCATATTCTTAGAATCAAACATTAATATAATATTTCTTTATGATTCCTATTTGCCACGGCATAAATTTAATATGTTGACAAATAAGAAAAGATGCCTTTTCAAATATTTGAAAGCTTATCAAGAAATTCATCCAATCATATACAAGTCTTGTGATGTTTTTCTTGTGTCTTAGAAATCAAATGATACTCCTTCCGTTTTAATTTATACCGCAACTTTTTTCCTTTTAGTCGATTAAAAAAAATGACTCTTTTCCGATATTAATAATGATTGTATTCTTTTCAATATTACTCTCCATTTATTTTAAATTTTTACTTATTTTATTATACTACCCCTATTAAACTATGTATAGTATTAGATCTTGGAAAATTATTTGGAAAATAACTGTTTAGTAGTCACGATTGAATTTTAAAATATTTATTTTACGCTTAACGAGATAATTGATAGTCACACAAATATCATGACTTATTTTAAATCATAATTTTTAAAAATCTTATTTTATTTGGGAAAAAGGACAAATATATTCCCGAACTATCGTAAATGGTATGCAAATACCCTCCGTCATATTTTTGGGACATTGGTGCCCCTGTCGTCCAAAAACTAGAGCATATATACCCTTTATACTAACGGACATACACGTGTCATAATCTTATCCACCGATCCGACATTTATAGACGGATAAGATTGTGCCACGTGTCCTATTTAGTCTTCCGTTAGAGTGAAGGGAATATATGCTCTAGTTTTTGGACGACAGGGGCACCAATGTCCCAAAAGTATGATGGAGGGTATCTGCATACCATTTACGATAGTTCGGGGTATATATGTCCTTTTTCCCTTTTTTTTAACTTGATGTTCGATTAATATCATCACATAAATTTGGACCTTAGACCATCTCCAACCCAAAATTTTTGTGTTTTGGAGCTCCAACCCAACACCAAATTTTACACAATTTTGGTGTGTGAATAGTGTTGCACCAAATTTGATGTAACACTATTAATCACACCAATTCACTTTATTGAATATTTTAATATTATTTCATCATACAAATTAAACTTTTAATTAAACATTATATAAATTGTATGTTTTAATTAAATCTCTTGCATATTTAATTATTATTTTATGTAATATTTTTATAATATTAATTTTAGATATAAAAGTTAGCATTTGGAGTTTAGCAATCTCGTTTTGCAATTATCGCAAGGCCATCACGTTTTTGGAGAAAAGAAGTGCTACATGGGAGCCCCACCCCCGAATGGGCCCTGCAGAGCGCGATCTAGATTTAGTTGGAGCTCCAATGTGGGCTCCGGACACCGGGTGGAAAACCAAAAAAAAATAATCATGTATTATAATGCACAACATGATAATTGAGGATGCGCGTGATCTTAATGCACCAATTCAAGATGCGTCAGAAGGTCCAACTCCGACTGTAGAAATGGCAATAGATGAAAATTATCGATTTCAACAATTTCTTTCTCGACATAAAAAAATAAAGGACAAAGAAGCTCATTTTAAACTACGTAATGCATTAATAGAGCATTTATGGGAGCACCATAGTGATCTTGAAAGTTGAATATTTATGTAGAATTTAAAATAGTTTTTTTCAATTATGTAATGTTTATTTAATTGTACTTCATTAATGATTTCACTTTTACTTGTATTATCCATTATTATGTATAATATTTGCTAGCAATTTATATTATTTAAAAAATTATGATATAAAATAATTTTATATTAAACGACTATAAAAGAAAATAATATGAATTATATATGGTGAATGTTTTAGAAAGAATTTGTTTTATGAAATAAGAAATAATAATATAATAATGAAGAGAGTGAAACATATTATTTTTTTGTGTAAAATTTAATGTAGTGGGTTAGAGTTGATTTACACTAAAATAGTGTTGACACCAAATTTGGTGTAAAATTTGATGTTTGGGTTGGAGATGCCCTTCTAAATTAACAGGGTTCAGGTGAATTTAATATTTATTTAAAGTCTTAACCTAATAACATTATATATTGATTTGAATTATTATATAATTCATAAATTTTAAATTTTAAAATTATTTGAACGAGTGTTCATAGACTATTATACTCACTATTAAAAAAGATATAATTTAATTATTGACAATGAAAGTAGTACTTACTAAACAACTAGCATTATATTCCTCTTTTAATTGATTGGACAAGCATTATTTATTCATTTCTCGTTTAATTCAATCAAGAAAAAATAGTTTTGAGTAAAGAATGAGGTAGGCCATGACCAGCTTGGCCAAACAAAGTTGATAAGTTGTAGCTGATTAATTAATGATATTTCATCGTCAAATGTCTTACCAAGAAAAGTTCATTTGAACGTGTCTTATCTTTAAGAGAAATAATATTAAAATTATCACAACATAGTGCATTGTTTCCTAGGCATTTGAAAGACAGCTAATCTAATACAAAATTTAGCATAGGATATACAATATTAGGTTAGCTTTTTTCTTTCTGAATAATATAATATTTCTTAATAACGCTCAACTCCACAGCGGCATCGCCTAGATATGAATATATATTATGAGGAATGAATATAATCATAAAATGCCTTTTCAAATTGTTGAAAGCTTATCAAGAATTGAACTTGTCTAATTATTATATATACTAAGTGTCATGATTCTAATAAAGTTGGTTCGGTCAAGCTATCAAAAACTCTTTATTATTTAAAGAAGCATTTTTATTAAAATAATTTTAGAGAAAACTAACTATGTTTGGTCAATATTTATTTAAAATGCCTTTGAATGTTAATTACGAAAAAGGAAAAAGTATCATGACTGTGTTACTATTAAAAAAATAAACAAAGAAATTTATCTAAAGATATTATTATGTAAGACTAAAAAATATTAACTCATATTTTTCAGTAATACTTTGTTTTTCCAAAGAGAGAGGAGAAATAAAGGCAAAAAATATTGCTTCTGCTCCTCAGAAATAATTTTTTTTGTGTGTTCTAACACTTCAAAAAAAAATAAAAAATTAACACACCCACACGACCAACCAACCAATTAAGTTTAATTTCGAAAGAAGTTAAATCTTTTCTTCATCTTGTGGTGGAAAATTAATCAAATCGACAGTACATAAAACACAATAGCCCGTTAATCAATGGATGATGCAATATAACATAGTTCTAATCGAGGTTAGTGAGAAATTAAAATCTTTTTTAGTGTTAATTAAGTTGTTTACACTAGTTTCTTCGTAGATTGAAAAAGGTTAGTTCTACACACAATTAGGATAAGATTAGTTGTGGAAAATTATTTATTTCATATTCCAAATCCATCCATCAAATCTTCTTCTTTCTTTCTTTTTTTCCCAAATTATTATCTTATTATTATTTGGTTCAGGTATGTCACCAAAATCGTTTACTAGGCACCCTCATAGTACCATGTCACAGTCCCAATTAATAGAAAGGGTTATTTTTGTTTTTGACTTTTTTCCATAACTATAAATGGTTCCTAACTTTAGTTTTAAAGAGAGATTCCATTTTTGCAACTTTTTTTCTCCTTTGATAATAAAGTGTGGACTATCCTCCACAGTGGCGGATCTAGGATTTTAAAGTTGCGGATGCTTTGAAGTGGCAGAAATTTGAACTCATGCCCATTGCTCAACAATACTAAAAGTGCCTTAAGCACATGCCCTAGAGGCAATAGACCAGTTAGATCATTTGTTCATTGGGTGCTCTATGTTAAATTTATATAAATACCACTTAATTTCTACATATATATATTTTGAGACGAGGTTAGTGGATGCTCGAGCATCCGGCAGGCTCTATGTGGGTCCGCCCTTGATCCTCCATCACATTGATCCGAATCATGTTAATTATCGTGGTGTTTATGATTTCTACGCTAATAAAACCAATAGCTTGGAATAAAAAGAAAGTAGCTAGAATTAGAGACTTCTAATTGGTATGTTAAGTGGAAAATTGTGAATTTCAAATTTTTTTCATGACGACAGCAAGAAAATTATCTTTCTCATTTTATAAAATTTACATTATTAAAATTTTAAATATATGACATTTAGTGTATAGCCTATGGAAGCAACTAGACATAATTCCTCTTTTCAACTTAAAATATATATTTCTACAGGCATTTATTCGTTTCTTGTATATAAAATCTTATTTCTTTGTTACTTCCTCCATTTCTATTTATATGTCGTTTTTACATGATCCTTAATATTTATCATTTCTCAAAGAATAATAGTAAAAATTATTTCTATGAATGATTTTCTTAATACATGTGTATTGCCTCACAAAGTTAATATGAAATAGAGGGAACAATATTTAACTAAGAATGAGTAGGCTATGAACAAGTTGGCCCTACAAAGTTGATAAGTAGTAGCTGCCAAACGAATACTTTTATCCCATCATTTGAACTAAAATGTGATATTCATGGAGCTTAATTTTGTAGTTGGATAATGGGAGATCACTCATTGAATTAATGTATACTAAAAGAGAGGACTTTTTGATAGTAATGGATACCTAATTAGAATTCCTATACATTTATTCGTATTTAATTAAAAGCTTGTTTGACTATATTCAATTTTTTAAATAAACTATGATGACAAATGTCTTAATTCATGCGTCATATCATACTAAGAACAATTCATTTTCTTATCTTTATGAGAAATGTACGGGAATTGTTACGGTCAATGCATCATCATTTTCATAATAATGGAGAAAAAACTTAATAAATATTTATAAGAAAAAATGGATAAACAATACTCCCTCCGTCCCATTTTATATGTCACATTTTACTTTGCACACTTGCATTAAGAAAAATGATGTAACTTTACCCTTCTACCTTTATTTAATATTTTCTTAAGTCAACTTTATTAATAAATGACAAGATTAATTAATTATTTTATCAAGGGTATAATAGGCAAAATATGGTAATTTATGCTTTTGGAATCTATTGCTTTTAAATTTTAATATCTCATTCTTGCACGTACGGATTTTAATGGGAATAAAAATATATACCATGCATAAGCTATATAATTGGCGGTACAAAAGCAAATAGATGTTGATACTTCATAGAGATGGCTGGTTATTTTTACTTGTTCAATATTGACTTGACAAATATTAAGGAGTAATAAATAAAATAATAATTGTATTATATAATTTTTTTATTATAATAAACTTAATGTTTTAAAAAATACATTAAAAATGACTAGAACTAATAATAAGAATAAAATAAAAACTAAGTGATAAATTATTAAAAGATGAAAAAGGGAATACTTGATGAAAAGATGCCTTTTCAGATCCTTGAAAACTTATCAAGCACTTTATCTTATATAAGTAATAAAGTGTTATGATTATTAAGCCAATTAAACTTGTTGCTAATTAAACTTGGTCTTTTCTTCATCTAATCATCTTGCAGTAGGAAATCAAATTGATAATTCTTATTCATGGACTATAAAGTATAAACTTAAAATGCTCATTTCACCAAGCATTTATTCATTTCTTATATACTACATTAAACAAAATAATTTTTAGCAAACAATATTTACGTATGCTATGATCAGCTGGCCGTACAAAGTTGATAAGAAATAGCTGACTAATGATATCTTAATCTTTAATTAAAATGTGAATAATTAAGCATCAGACTTAATTATCATTTATAATTGGGTGGAGATGCATAATGAGAGATATGACTCATCATTTCGATAATAATAATTAAAATAATTTTTATTCATATTTAGAAATTCCTAGTTTGACAATTGTATGGTCGGTTTAATAATTAATACATCTTGTTCATGAACCAGATATTATATCAAGAAAAATTATGCAAAATGCATCTTTGAGAGATGTACGGAAATTGTACCACATCTTCATAATATAATTGAGCAAATTACTCTTTTTAATCGTTTTTTTTTTAAATTACACAATATGGCAGATGTTCGCTCCAAATGTACATGCAAGTTTATATGATCATACAAGTAATAAAGTGGTGATTCAAAAAGCCAAATGTCGAACCCACGGGAATTTGTGATTTAGCAAGAATCTAGTTATATCTAATATCGCAATTAAACAAGTGTTTAGTAATCAAGAAGAGTTTGTGATTGTTATTTATTAGCTACTTAAATTTTAAGACTTGAAAGCAAGCTAAGTAAAATTAATTGTGATCATAATTTGAGAGGAATTCTAGGTTTACGACTCTGCTAAGCAATCATGTAAAGCATTTGATTTTATTGACTTAGTTTATTCATCTAACTGTTGATTTACGAGGTTAATAATATGAGCATGGTCTTCTGATCGAGCATCTAATCGTCTATCCATATTGGCATCGCAACTACATCCTTGAGCGAGAATGTGATAAACCAATATGAATGTATATAGCTATCTTTCCGTTTTGTAACCAAGTAAGACATTCTAGGTATATTCATATCATAGTCTTACATCAAATCTTTATTTTACTAAAGTAAAAATCTTACTCCTTATATTCTTCGTTCTATCTCAATGATTCGTCTTCTGAGTTCACAAAGAGATTATAGATTTATTTCAATGGCAGTTAAACACTAAAACAGTAAGCCCAAGAATATAAGAACAACTAATATTAATAAATAAATTCGTGTTTGCTCAACGTTCGAGATAGGTTATGACTTATTTTTCTTAGACTTCAAAATTTCTGATAATTTTCACACAGTGAAAACATCTCACATTTACCTTTGGCAATAAAAGTTGCATACATTCATGACAACTAGCTATCCAAAGTTTTTGATAGAACACTAAAACAAGATGGATAACAATCTTCATGTTTTGTCATGATAGGTGACAATTGTATTAAGTTTGATTGACCATATATACTAGTACTAAATTGCAAGAGCAGCATACAAAATAATGGCATCCAAAGTGCATCAAACATCTGACATAGTTGCGGTGATTGCAAGAAAAGCCAGTATTTGCTTATTGCCATAGCTGAAGTATTATTTTTCGGAGAAACACATTGTTATTGCAAGAACAAGCAGATGACAGTGCTGTCATCTCTCTTGCTGTTTGGAAACTTCTGTTTCCATGCATCTAAAGAAGCTTGTACTACTGCCTCTGCGGCTGCTGCTGCATTATTTGTTGCACACACTATGGAGATGACTTGATCGTTGCTCAGCACATCCCACACCTATTTTTACAATGAAAATAAACATGTCAAGTCTTGTAGAAACAGAACAAAATATACTAGTACTAGTACATAGTTAAATTAGGCTTACCCCGTCAGTTGCTAGAACAAGAAATTGGTCATTTGGTGAAATGTGGTGATAGGAGACATCAGGCTTGGAGATTATGCCATAGTTTTTCAGCATGAAATCTCCAAAAGCTCGCGACATCGCCAAGCCAGGAACATCTTCATGGGGTAACCACACTCTTTGTATATGTGGCTCTTCTTTCAATGCAAGAACTCTGCCATCACAGTTCCTTATTCTTTCTGCTTCAGCTGTATGCATCAAACAGTTTACCATTAGGCACTAGTAAGTAAGCACAATTTGGAACTCAACTATGCCAAGTGTGTCATGTCAATATTATGAAAAAAAGTCTTACAAGGCAAGCTAGGCTTCAAATCAGTAGTTAACTGAACAGCCTCAATTATTCCCTCCTCTGTCTTTCTTCCTAGTATAGCTCGAGAATCACCAAGATTAGCGATAATCAGATCATCATCCTATAACCAATGAAGTTCTAATTAGATTCTCCAAACTCCAAAATGAAATTTTGATTTCTAAATGATCAAAGATAGACTTTTTTCATTACCTGTCTTATAGCAACGACAGTGGTTGTTCCACTACATGAACAATCCAATTTCTCAAGACTTTTAATATCTTTATCCATCACCTTAAAGGAACTCAAACACGCCTCTTTCCACTTGTTAAAATTCTTGTTCTTCATTGATTCCTCATCAACAAGTTTGACATTTTGTTTTGGAGAAGTGATCTTTGGCAAAGAAAGTATATATTTCAGCAGCAAAGATGGCAACTTATTCATAACAAACTTACTAACTACTTGTCCATTCTTTCCATGCCCATCGAAAACTCCACCAAAAACTCCATTTTCTACACCATACCCCTGCCATAAAAAGGAAAGTTTCCATCTTTAGATATCCCATGTAATTCAAAAACTAAGTAAACATGTTGTAAAATGACAAACCTGATAGAGAATAGCAGAATCTTGATTGATTCCTTTGTTTCCTTGTTGAGAAAAAACAGAACCAATTACTTGTTGGTTCCCATTAATGTTGTTGTCATCATAATGAACAACATTTTCATTACCAAAATCAACAGGTTGAATCTCAAAAGATGTAGAGGATATACAACTAACGAGTCCGCAGATACCCATATTATCAACTGCTCTTTCTTCTTTTTTTCCTTGTTTGTGGTTCCTACATTAACAATGGAAAGAGAATCATGTATATAAAGGAATATTAGAGCTTTCAAAAGAGTTGAAAATGGGATTAATAAATTGAATAGATAGTAAAATAATGTAGTAATGGCTCCAAGAGGATTCCAAAAAGTCATTGAGATGCAATAATAGACTTGTTAATTGTATTTTATTGTAGTAGATTACCTTAAGATTCATTTCAAGGGGCAATTGAGTTGTGTTTTTGTAGAATCTCCACACGCAAATTTTAATTAATATTGTAAAATACACGTAAGTTTTGCTGGCCCCAACTTAATGTACAAGAAAATTATTGTTACATTGCTTGAAAAAATAGTTTACTTAGTTAGCTGGCTCTGGTTAATTATGAGCTATTCTTTGGATATAATCCTAGTACCTCAGTTGGTTGGCTACCTAAATTCCACCTTATTGGTGAGGGTTCGATTCTTTACGTTGTAATCCCCTCTCATTTCCACTTTCCCTATCCCCAATTTGAAGAAAAAAGAAGCTATTCTTTAACTTTATTTTTTCGAAATGTATGAAGATTCTTTTTTAAAAAAAAAGAGAAGTATTGAAAACATTCCTGAACTTGGTACAAATTATTAGTTTCAACTATTGATAACCTTAAAAACACCATTCTTCTTGACAAACTGAGCTTATATGCACTCATGATCTACCACATGACATAACAAGTGGTTTTAAACTCTTGTAGAAACATGAGACTCTTAATAAAAAATCGAGAGCGGTGTTGAAAACTCCCCTAAACTTGGCGAGAAGTTAGGAGTGTATTTCACTCATATTGCAAGATCGGAGATGTATTTAAGTTCAGTTAGTCATATAAAGAATGTTTTTAAGGTTGTATGAAACTAATAATTCGAGCCAAGTTTAAAAATATTTTCAGTACATTTCTCTTTTTAAAAATAATAATAATAGGGGTAGGGAGGGCAAGGGGAAATGATAGAGTGGATTACAAGGTGGAAAATAAAATTCTTATCAACAAAGTAAAAATTAAATAGTCAATCAAGTAAACTACTAAAATTTTCACAACCAATTGAAGTACTAATAATGACTCATACACTTAATTGAGGACTTTTGGCACACAACTCATCCACTCCCAACGAATACATTAAGAAAAAGAAGGCAAAAACGCTCAAGTAAACAGTAAGTCAACCCTAGGGAAAAATAATTATGAATAACAATATAATGGTATTTATTTAGGTTTTTTAAGATGTTAAACCAAAGAATTATTGCGTAACCTGCTGGATGTTGACTTCTTAGAACCATTTGTTTATAATGTTTTCTTTTAAAAAATAAAACATCTCATTCCAACATGTAAGGATCTGGTCATGTAATATTTGTGTTTAGGAATAAAAAATATGCACCACTAAGATTATAATATGTTTTCCGTTCTTTATAATCAGATATCTCGAGTTTAAGTTTTGAAAATGAAATTACTTTTTAATAGAAAATGATTTTTACATACCAAGTAGACTTTTCTATCTGAATTTAAATTAATCGAATTTTAAAACAATATCATAAACCTGCCCCCAAATGATTGGAGGAACCCAAGGGTTTGGAAAAGATATGTCGAAAGGGAAAAAATAAATATATAAATACATGAAGATGCCTTTTCAAAACATTGAAAACTTATTAGAAACTTGATTTAATTAACTATGTGTAATTTTCTTTATACAAGCTCTTTCTTCAATTTGCATCTTGTGGTGGGAAGACAAGTGATAGTTTCTTAATAGCCTATCAATTAATGATGACATAATATAACAGTCCTAATCAAGGTTAGTGTAATGAAAAATATTTAGTGTTACACATTATTGGTCAAACCCGATACATTTTTTGAAATATATAATCTAAGTTGGAAACTTTAGCTTTACATGAAAAGACAATAATAGCGATTGAAAGATATTTGTTATGCGAAAAAAAGAAAACTAATCGCGATTTGATCAACATATTGAAGTCATTTATCTTTTATATAAGTTCTTATCACTACGCGTGATTAAGTAATATGTCTACTCACTTTAATTTCTACCTAGTAAAGTTAAATCTTCAGTTTAATATAAATATCGAATACAAATAAATTAATATTTCAGATTTTATATCCTTAGTCATCCGGCTAACCCTTATTGGTCCAAAATTGTATATAATTTGTAAGATAGGTCCACTTGCCTTATTTATCTATTTTCAACCTCTTGATTGTTAGTTGACAAACTCGAGCTTCGAGCTCAAATTGTGGTTAAAGGTATGTAATTTGAGTTGGTTTCACGTATTTATACATGATTATACAAAGTATATACATTATATATACATATACAATATTACAATGTATTATATAGATTTTTTTAAAATGAAAAATATAAAAAAGGAGAAAAATGAAGACGGTTAAAAAAAATAATCGGAGGACGAGGTTAAAAAAAAACTTTAAAATCGATTTGGCTTCATGAAATTTAACGTCACCATATACTTTCTCTTTTCATTTTTAATTGTCTACTATTCTAAAAATATTTTTTCTCTTTTAACATAGCAATCGTAATGTGAGAGAATTTGAAGACTTTCGTCGAAGGCACTTTCAAACTGGCAAGACTAGCAACCCCTTTCTTTATGGGAGTAAGTAAGATAAGTCTAAGCTCAACCAAAAAGAAGATTCACTTGCTCTAGACTCGGACCGATTTCCCATACTATTAAAAGATTAAAAAAAATATATTATTTTCTACTCTTAACATTAATTACTTATTTAACAAATCATTTCTCAAGACTTAATCACACTATACATCAATTAATATCAGTAATATGATAAAATACTCATATTAATCCTTAATTCGTTAAGAAGCGTTCAAAGTTCAAAATGAACGAGTAAAAGTGAACGGAGGGATAAATACTTACTAATGAACTCCAATACTTTTTGTTATTCTTCATCTTATCTTTTATGATGAATGTACTTAAGTTGTTCTAGTCAATACCTTATCAACCTCATAATAATCCAGAAAATACTACAATTGATAAGGCGTTGCCAACAATACGTGTGGACTTTCCCATAGGCCTAATCACAATTCTTTTTTTTATATTCAAAAATTGGTTTACATATGTTATCAATTAATCTCATCTTGAATGCTTCTTCTTATCATTCAATTATTAAGCAAATAATAATGTGTTTAGTCCAACAACCTTCAATGCATGCTAGAATATACATAAATATCACAAGCCATAAAAGAAATGGGGGGAAGAAAAGATAATTTAAAAAAGATCATAGAGATAATTGTTGATGACTCAGGTTGAGTCATATAAACGTCGTGCACGTTAAAATTATACACCAAATTATTATATCAAACTTCTTATGGAGAATTAGGAATTTAGTTTCTCTCTATTTTTCTTTTTTTCTATTTTTCTATTTTTTCAAGTTCTTATTTAAATCGGAGACACACAACATAAGTTAGAATTAATGATTATGATTTAATTCACTAAAACAAGACCCTAAACATGATTTTCTTTGCAGCCATAATTTTCGGTGTTGTCGACTTTTTGTGCGAAGGAGGAGAGAAAAGATGAAATAAATTGGAGTAATATTCGAGTACTTTACTATTCGCTCATTTTCAGATATTGTAAAATAAATTTAAATATATTTAATTTAAGTATTAAATTAATAATACAAATATAGAAACACTTTTACTAATAATTTATATATATATTATAAATAAGAGTAGTTTGCAATGTGGTTAAGCCAAGTGGCAAGCTAATTAAAAGTCACTAGGCAAATGTTAAATTTCAAAATATTAGTCTTTAAAAAAGAAAATAAAAATTAGGTTTTTCAAAAAGAAGAAAGAAAGATTTTCGATTAACTTAAAAATAGAAACATAAATAATAAAGTAATAGCAATTATAGTAGATAATATTAACAAAATTATTAACAACAATAGTAATAATAGTAACAGTAGTAGTAGCAATTATAATAATAATAATAATTGTAATACTACTACTAATAATTAGGGATGTTCGTGGTTCGGTTTGGACTTTGCATCGATTATTGATTAAAATTAAAATCAAACCATAGTCAGTTTTTTAAATTTCTAAAACCAAACGAAAAAAATGACCGTCAATTTGGTTATTATCGATTTGGTTCTATTTAGTTCAATTTTTCTGGTTTATTAGGTTTGAAAGTAATAATTATTTTGAGGACGTACATATCTCGATAGACACAAACACCTAGTGCATGAAAAATTCACAGAAAAGCTAGTGTTGGTTCAATTAAGCAATTAAACAATACTAGAGTTATCATTACACGAACAAAGTGATTCATTTAAGAAAAAGTGTGACCATTTTATGTGAAGTAAGGTAGGTAAAAACTAAAATGGATTTTGATGAACTTGGACTTAGGATTGTTATAGTTGGGCTAAAGTGTTGGGCTTGAGAAAATGATAAAATTAAGAGTAAATTTTAGGTTTAGCAAACATAAAAATCATATTTGTATGCTATAACTATAGTTTGCATAATTGCACTTCATAGCAAACTTTATGTTTGTTGTGGCTATTAATATGTATATTTCGGTATACTTATACAAAAGAATCAATTGTATAAGATATTTGGAATCTGTATACAAATAAGAAAGATTTTTTGTATAATCTGTGTTTGTATAAAGCGAGAAAGAGAGAAAGGCAAACGAGAACTGGGCAGGGGAAGATTTGTATTGCATAATTATAAGTGTATATGATGTAAATATATGTATTTGTATTTGTATATACACTTTTCTCTCGTTTTATACAAACACAAACACAATTTATACATTTGTGTTTGTATAAAGTGAGAGAGGCGAGAGAGAGTGGCGAGCGAGATATCTGGGGAGAGAGGCGAACGAAAAGATATGTATTTGTATTTGTATATACAATTTTCTCCCACTTTATACAAACACAAACATAATTTATACATTTGTGTTTGTATGAAGTGAGAGAGGCGAGAGAGAGAGAGGCGAGCGAGATATCTGGGGAGAGAGGCTAATGACAAAGTGTTTGCTACGGATTAGAATTTAATGAAACTGTGGTTATATCATCTAATTTTAATTAATAGTTTGATAGTTTAGACAATTTTCCCTAAAATTAAAGACTTAAGTTAATTAAAATCTAACAAAATATTTATATTTTATTTATGAATGGAAGAGAAGAGATGAATCGGTTGTTGTCATACGGCGACGTAAAGTTACAACTAAATTGCATATAGCGAATAATAAACACAAGAAGTAGATACGAAAAATGTATCTTGAACTCTTAAATGCAAAGAATGCAATGACGTATAATTAAGTAAAAGGAAAAACAAATGACTCTGGAAAAACCTCTAAAAAATTAGGGGAATAAGGTCGAGTTGTTGATGTCTCCGTTAAGGGCTTTGGGTCGAGATCCATGGGTGACACCATTGTTGAAAGTGAAAAAAGAAGCTGCAGGAGTTGATATAGAGCAAAGGAGAAAGTGTAGAAGAATTTCTTCATCACTTTTTTTTTGCTTTCAACAGATTAGAATATTGTTATTTTTTTTATTTTTTGTTGTTTATTTTTTTATGATACATATGGGTTCTGGTCCATCGTTTAATATTTGTCTTACCCAATTAGTTTCACAAGCGGAAGATCTCGTCCTTCGTGTTTGTGATTTGAAATCGATGAAAGATGCATTGCAAATTCTGAATTACCCATTGAGAAAGATTCCAAAAAAAGAGAAAGTAGAACATGTTACTGAACACTCTTCTCTATCCAATGTTCATATTTTCAATGTATCTAGTTGATTTTGATTCATAATTTAATGTATAATGCCTTCATTTCAACACCCTTCTCTATCCAAGGTTCAGATTTTGTCACGATCCAGGGGTACCCCCTATATGAAACAAAGCGTATAAGACCCCGAGAGGCCTCATACAAGCCACTTAGCATATCATAACGTAAGATAATAGAAAAGTGCGAAAATTTAAAACATTTTTCAATACAATCAAAGTCTCATAAAATGAAGCGGAAGTCTTTAACATTGTCTCAAACCATCTAAAACATGAATAGTCTTGGGACACAGCCCATACAAAAGTTCTAAACGTAAAAGAAAGACATAAAGGAAAGGCGGTCAAATCCTTAATGCTATGAGGACGCACCAAATCTTCACTTGCCGGCTCCTATTTATAAGATCCTAGCCACGGGGATGGAAGTTAATATCGCCGGACCCTACATTTGATAAGAATGTAGGCAAGAGTATATGTTAGTACAAAGATGTACTAAGTATGATGGCTAGCATAAATCATCAACATAAGCATATCATAGGCATTAGTCAACATAAGACATATATCATAAGCATAAGAAACATCATCATAAGACATAGGCTACAAGCATAAGAGATAACAAAATAGTCATAGGCATAATCAATGCATCTAGATCAACATAACATAAGAGAAACACTTCATAAGTAACCTCCAAGCATGCTTGTGCAATGCATGGATAAGACCCCATAAATCTCACTCATACTAAGCAAACCACTTTAGGCCCTTATTCATATTCATCATCTTTTATTCTCATCTTTAGCTTATCTTTCATGGACAAGGGGAATCACCTCTAGTCATACACATCATGGAAGGCCTTTCAAACTACAATCCATACATTTTATTCATCATAGCATAATTCACATTACTCTTGCTTTACTTTCAAGACATGAGGACTCACCTCTCTATGTCTATTATAAAGGCAAATGGGTATTCACATCTTGCCTTACTTGTATAGACATAGGTATTCGCCTCCATGACCATTTTAGGGAGTCATAGGTATTCGCCTTCATGCCCCATCATTATATGATATAGGTATTCGCCTCCACGTCATTTTACAAGGATCATAGGTATTCGCCTTCATGTCCAACATGATATGACATAGGTATTCGCCTCCACATCACCTTATAAGGATCATATGTATTCTCCTCCATGATCAACCATAAAGGCTAATGGGTAATCACCTCTTGCCTTGCTTTAGGAGTTATAGATTAAGGGTAGTAACCTCACACTCCTCATCACATGACATGGGTAATCACCTCATGTTTACTAACTTAGGAATATGGGAGCTCACCTTACATCCTTCTCATAGGAAGGTCTTGGGGAATCACCTCTAGACTCATGTCATTTTAAAGTCATTTAAGTTACTCATGAAAGGGTGGCCTTGGCCTACCGATTCAAGGTACAATATTAACTTATCTCTTTAGACCATGCGTGAGAAACTATCACCATACATGATCTATTTATGATGTCTCTTTAGCCTTTAATTCAATTATGTGAGAAAGCCTTTCACATCTTGTTCATTATGCGTTCATGAGAATAGCCTTTCAATCAACACAACAACAATATCATAATCACTAACACTTTACTCTCAAAGTAATCTTAAAGCATTTACATAAATTCTATAAGAACATGCATAATCTCATACATTCATAATATAGGTCATGTGGGTAAAGTCCTTCCACAACAATACCTTATACAAATCAACATACACATAAGCTTCACTCTCAAAGCCTTAACATTCATAGTTCATCATATTAGCTTCACTCTCAAGCCCTAGAAATTCCACATTTATAACTACAAGCCTTACTCTCAAAGCAATACTTCTCATGATCATCATGTATGCCTAGATCTCAAGACATTCTAATCACATGTTTCATTCTTAAGCAATTTTATTCATATATCATCATATATCATCATATATGCTCAATCTCAAGCACTACCAATCATAATTCATCATATATACTTTAATCTAATTCAATTCATGTCTATATGCTTTACTCTTAAGCAATCCATGTCTATGTGCTCTAATCTCAAGCAATCTATAATGTAATTCATCAATCTTAAAAGATCACATCTAAGCCCTCAATTTCCCCTTTCATGGCATAAAACCCAACTATATCAAATTCACCTTATAATCATAGGTTAAGCATGGATACGTGTATAATCATGCTAAAAGCATGCAATTCTATCATAAACAATCACAAACAAGCATAAACAATCATAATCCACTTTATTGGATCATAACCCATAACATTAGAAGAAACCCTAGATTGACTTGGGGAATTCTTCTTCTAGATTGGGGAAAATATGGGGCTTCATGGATGAAAGAAATCCATGAATGAATAAACCATCACAATGCCCACAAATTTTGAAACAATGGAGGCTTGACTTGACCTAGCTTGATTCTTCTTCTTCTTTTTCTTCTTCACTTTCTAGAGAGAGAATAATTGAGAGAGAATTGGGTTTCTTTTGGGATCTTGAAATAATGACTTAGGATGACTTAATTTAGGGGTCTAAAGTCTTTATATTGGTGGTCTAGATTAGGGTAAAATTACACCACTTAATCCTACTTAAAATGAAAAGCCCCAAAGTACCCCTATAGTTAATCACCAAAACTGCCTCACTGCCCCATTATCGCACCCCATTTTTCTCAAAACGGGCTTTGGGTGCACGACCTAACAACTCTTTTGGGTTTTGGTGATTGAAGAGTCGTCACCTAACGAATTAAGGCGCGTTAGGGCACCTATCTAACCTAACTAATTCTAAATAAAGGTCAACGAACCAGAGGTCTGGTAAGGGTTCAAATTACCTCGAGGGGAAGGTGTTAGGCATCCCTCGAGGTCCACAAATGTGGGTCTCGATCGTATCTCATGCAATTTATGTGGGGGTTACAAGTAGCAAATAAGGTCACTTCATTTATTGGTTATTTAATTAAACATGATTGCTAAATGATAACTAACATTCAACAATTAAGGTTGCTTCATTTATTCTTTATTTAAGCATGCGAACTAGGTGATGGCTTAATATTATATATATAAACACAAATAGTTATAGATAAGCGAGAAGACAGAATATACACAAATAAATAGGCGAAACAATTTTTATTTTATTAAACTACCCCAAACAATTATAATTAAAGCAAGTTAAGGGAAAAGGAAAGCGAAACTCTAAAAATGATAACTTTACGGATCAGCGCTCGGCTTCTATATATAGGGACAAACAAAACAAATGTTTGTCGTTTACGGCTCGAGACAATGTCATCATCTCCGTAGGTCCTAACTATCCATACCCCACCTTCTGCATGCATTTTGTCCTAAAACGTGCCTAGCGTCACCGCTTAACTTCCAAGAGGCATTGGACTACTGTTGGGATGGTTTTAGACAAAATAAATATAGGCTCCTAATAGGCCCCCTAGACACCAAGCAAAACAAGTAGGACGGGCATTTAGCACATAAATCTCAACTTGGCCTCTAGATTTTAATTAACATGCTTGCAAACACACATTATTGTAAACGGTCTCATGCTTAAGTGTGTGCATACAAAACAAGCAGCATAACAATATTTACTGAATTTAGAGGGTAAAAAATTATTACACATGCAGAAAGTAATTAATTGCAGTTATTAACTAATTTTAAAAGTAGCAGAAAAATTATCACAGATGCATGACATAATTTTTTAGAGCAATAGTTGATCAAATTATTAATGCCAATTTTTATTTTAAGTAGCAGAAAATTTATTAAATGCAGAAATTAATCAGTAGCTGATTTTAAGTGGCAAAACAGTGCATAAATTAATTAATCCAAGTGAGATTTAATCAGGGCAGCAAGTGGCAGACGCAAAAAATTAATTCAAGTGGCAGAACAAGTATTCATGCAGAATGGATTGATTTTAAGTAGCAGAAGAGTGTTTAAGTGCATAAAATAATTTCATCATGCAGATTGGACAAGAGCAGATTTTATTTAAGACATTGTTAGCATGCTGGGCAATTTATTATCTTATTTTTAGTGTCAGAAAATAAATGCATTGCAGAAATTATTTACCAGTAGGCAGAAAATGTGCATAGATTTATTTCAATTATTTAACATGCTGGAAATTATTTAATTACGCCTACGAACATGATTTCTAGGCTATTGAAAGGTTGTATGCATGGCTCCTATAGGCATAGTTTATAAATATGAACATGCTGAAAATCATAATAATATTCAGAAAAACCTATAGGCGTGATATCTAATACCGGCAGAATGTTTCAATACAAAACAGATTGTAAGATATTCATGTATTTATTCATTATTATATAAGAGGAACTTCGGTTGAATTAAGTGAAACAATGAGCAATCACGCATTATTTATTATTATAATGGAGAGGTGGTCATGCAAATCAACTAACTATATTCTAACGGACAAATAAAGTTTAAACACGTGATAAACTTTGAACAATAATTAAACAAGATATGGGATTAATAGCAATAGTAATTTTATTTTGCTTTAGTTAGATCTAAAGCGATGTTACAAACTATCAAATAATCACAATCCTATAGGCATGCTTTCTAAATAAGTTATGATAAAATAAACAAGTAGCACGTAATCCCCCTCCCCCCCTTAAGCGATCCCCCAAATCATTTCATATATGATTGAGCCTTAGAATTTAAAAATTATTACAAGACAATAATAGAAATTAAATAATATACAAAACCCAAATTAAATAGTGTTTCCCTCCTCTGACAACTCTCCATATCTTGAACTTGTGTTCAAACCTGCTAAAGGATAACAAAAGATACAAACACAAGTATAATCCCAAATACACATAATATCATGTGTTTTAAGATATACAAGCAAAGAGGACACACATTAAATCAAGTAGCAAACATAACAACACAACCACTATGAAATCACGTATATAACATCACACATATCAAGAAAGGGAAAGAGAATTGACCCGGATGCTTCCTTTTATTCATTTAAACACACAACGATAATTAAAATAATGCAGAACAAGAATTAACTAAGGGTGAAACAACCAACCACTTAAGCAGAATATGTTTATCAACAATGAAGTATTTAGCAAGATCTCCAAACCACAACAATAACACAGCAAAAGAAAGCTCCAAGTTTACCACAACAACAACACGACAACAGAGAGTATATTTTTTATATTTGTTAAAGCATGAAGTGAGTTTCAAATTTGTTCAAGTGTGTAAACGTGAGTGGAAAAGTGTGTGTAGTCAAGAGTGAATAAGAATCACTTTCTTATATACTAGATGAGAGGTGTCAAATTAAAGGAAAGTAATTATTTTAGGGATCAATATAATACTGTTTTCCTTAATCACAAGGGAACCAAAATCAGTCTTTATTTTTATTTATTTTTTACCAAATATAAACAAGTGTGCAATCTGTTAAATTATACCGAATGAGCAAAGTCTTTCCATATAATTTATCCTATCAATTTAAGCATACTCTACCATATATAAACATGTAACAATATAAATACAACACTGAATAAATTAAGGGCAAGTCACAAAATCACGAAATCCCATTATAAAAGTTAAAGCCAGACCGAATTACAGCTTGATAATTTCCTTAAACAAAGGGAGTAAAATCCATCCACAAACGAATTACAATCAACACTTCACCAAGAATATGATAGGTAAGAATCTGTTTAGGACAAAAATTAAGGGAGGAGGGATCAATTTACAACAACTACTAATTAATAACATATAAAAATCTGCACTGAAAAATTTATAATGCAAAATCCAATCGAAATCAGTCAAGCATAGGGACAGATATTAAGGCATCACTTAAAGATGAAGATTAACAGCTCCATCAATCTAAGACTCAAACGAAACAGGCTAACAATCAACTGTAAAATATTAACACGCTAATGAAACAAGACTGACGGATCAAAAAGTTTCATGTTTGGGATGAAATTTCACAGCAATTACATTTTCACAATACACAAATATGCAAAATCATATATCAAATTGAGAAATCATATAACCGAATAAGGATAATGAACCTGGACGGATTTGAGAAGATCGGTCATTGACCATATCAACCTCTCAAATTTAGAGTCGACCCAACCTTGACTTTGCCGGAGTACGCTGAACGGACTTTTGCTGGTCGGGAATGTTTGGAGCTACTCGTTGTTGATTTTCGCTGGTCAAAGAGAAAGGGACGAGTCGGCTGCTGCTGCATCGCCGGTGCTCGCTGCGCCTAGCTACTGGTTTCTGTTCGGCTGGAGCTGCTGCTGTTTGGAGCTGGTGTTGTTGTTGTTCGACTTCATCTGGGAAAAAGCGAGGATGGTGGAGAGGGGAGGGTGGCGTTACCGCCTCTGGATGCTTCTACTGTTTGCTCCGGCCGGAGCGGCTGGCTTGTCGTTCGCCATCGCTGGCGTTCGCTGGTCGCTACTTGGAGCGGCTGGCTTCGTCCTCCTTGCTGCTGGCCGGAGAGAAGGAGGGAAAGAAGAGGCGAGGAGAGAGAGATGGAGGAGGCGGCGCTAGAGAGAAGGGAAATGAAGAGTGCCAATTTTTTAGGGGTTTTGGTCTTTTAGGATAGAATAGGAAAGAATAGCTTGGATGGATCCGGACCGTTGATCGTTTTTTGAGATAAGAGGCCGTGATTTATTAAAGAAGGATGACGGTTCAGATTAAAAGATGAGGTTCTTTATGATTGAAATCAGATTGGCTATAATTGAAAAAAATGAAATTGGATTGAGGTGGCTAGAATTACAATGAATTGGATACGGAAGAGGCTAGAATTGAAACGAATTAGATCAAAATGGGATAAAAATTAAATAATTTGTAGGAAACTTAAGAAAATGCTATTCAATTAATAAAATGCTACACATATTAAAATATTTTCATATAATTAAACACATTTAAGATTTAAATTTTTTTAAGTAAAGTAATTATTTCGAGTTTAACTATCGATAAAAATAATTTAATAATAATTACAATAATTTTTAAAATCAAGCATACTAAAATATATAATTTTAAGACAAAATTGACTAAAATTTTAAACTCGATTATGTTTTGAAAAATACGTATTTAATCGAATAGCATTCCTAAAAAGGGTTAGAGGTCGGTCAAAATTGGGAGTCAACAGCTGCCCCTTGGTTGTTCGAGAATGAAGGATAAATTGTCGGGCAACCAACGTTGACTTAGTAGCCGATTTTGTCCGACCGACGAAAGATGTCAGCGGGATTAATTGAAATGGTATGGAGTGGAAAAGGGGTACGATCGAGACTTTGGTATTAATCCGCCTACATATCTCTGGTTATACGAGAATCAGGTCGTGTGTAGTTCTGGATTTAGGAGCAAACGAAGCTCCTAAAAATTGAAAGAGCGGTATGATATTCGAAAGGAAACGATATCGATTTGGATGGATAAGATTAGAGAAACGAGAGGAGCATGACAGAGAGATTTTCGATTTAAGGGCAAAGGATCAGGTGAGAAGCAGTAATACAAGTAGCAAAGATTTGATAGGGCCTTCGTTGCGATAGTAAGCAAGGCAATCGTAAATGAGAGGGCAATTGATCTCGCTTGCAATGTTAGTCTCTGCAAGTCTGTAGCTTGTAATATGACTAAATAGAAAGATTAGAGAAGATATATCAAATAAACGATAAATGTAAACATGATGCAATTTTCCATATCGATCATGATATTTGCCTTAAGACTATGAATATGATGTCTTAGGCTATGATGTCTAGGGACATGATACGTAAAATTATTTTCTCAGGTCATGAAAATGTTATCTGTGGGCCATGATAAATGATGCCCTTAGACTATGACACATTCAGATATGATAGACAGAAATTAAATCCTTAGGCCATGATATGATGTCCGCAGTCCATGAAAGAATGTTGCCTTTAGACCATGACGCCTTCGGAACATAAGTAATGAGTAAAGAAAGTGTATCTGTAATTCGGGCATCTGTTGATACTTGTGACTTGATTTGAATTTATCCGGGCACATGCAATTCTCGGGCACATGCAATAATGCAATTCTCGGGCACAATGATCTTCGGACACATGCAAACAATTTTTATTTTATTAAACTATCCCAAACAATTATAATTAAAGCAAGTTAAGGGAAAAGGAAAGGGAGACTCTAAAAATGACAACTTTACGGATCAACGCTCGACTTCTATTTATAGGGATAGACAAAACAAATGTTTGTTGTTTACAGCTCGAGACGATGTCATCATCTCCGTAAGTCCTAACTATCCATACCCCACCTTCTGCATGCATTTTGTCCTAAAACGTGCCTAGCGCCACCGCTTAACTTCCAAGAGGCATTGGACTACTGTTGGGATGGTTTTAGACAAAAATAAATATAGGCTCCTAATAGGCCCCCTAGACACCAAGCAAAACAAGTAGGACGGGCATTTAGCACATAAATCTCAACTTGGCCTCTAGATTTTAATTAACATGCTTGCAAACACACATTATTGTAAACGGTCTCATGCTTAAGTGTGTGCATACAAAACAAGCAGCATAACAATATTTACTGAATTTAGAGGGTAGAAAATTATTACACATGCAGAAAGTAATTAATTGCAGTTATTAACTAATTTTAAAAGTAGCAGAAAAATTATCACAGATGCATGACATAATTTTTTAGAGCAATAGTTGATCAAATTATTAATGCCAATTTTTATTTTAAGTAGCAGAAAATTTATTAAATGCAGAAATTAATCAGTAGCTGATTTTAAGTGGCAAAACAGTGCATAAATTAATTAATCCGAGCGAGATTTAATCGGGGCAGCAAGTAGCAGATGCAGAAAATTAATTTAAGTGGCGGAACAAGTATTCATGCAAAATGGATTAATTTTAAGTAGTAGAAGAGTGTTTAAGTGCAGAAAATAATGTCATCATACAGATTGGACAAGAGAAGATTTTATTTAAGACATTATTAGCATGCTGAGCAATTTATTATCTTATTTTTAGTGTCAGAAAATAAATGCATTGCAGAAATTATTTACCAGTGGGCAGAAAATGTGCATAGATATATTTCAATTATTTAACATGCTGGAAATTATATAATTACGCCTATGAACATGATTTCTAGGCTATTGAAAGGTTGTATGCATGGCTCCTATAGGCATAGTTTATAAATATGAACATGCTGAAAATCATAATAATATTCAGAAAAACCTATAGGCATGATATCTAATAACGACATAATGTTTCAATACAAAACAGATTGTAATATATTCATTTATTATATAAGAGGAACTTTGGTTGAATTAAGTGAAACAATGAGAAATCACACATTATTTATTGTTATAATGGAGAAGTGGTCATGCAAATCAACTAACTATATTCTAACGGACAAATAAAGTTTAAACACGTGATAAACTTTGAACAATAATTAAACAAGATATGGGATTAATAGCAATAGTAATTTTATTTTGCTTTAGTTAGATCTAAAGCGATGTTACAAACTATCAAATAATCACAATCCTATAGGTATACTTTCTAAATAAGTTATGATAAAATAAATAAGTAGCACGTAATCCCCCTCCCCCCCCTAGGCGATCCCCCAAATCATTTCATAAATGATAGAGCGTTAGAGTTTACAAATTATTACAAGACAATAATAGAAATTAAATAATATACAAAAGCCAAATTAAATAGTGTTTCCCTCCTATGACAACTCTCTATATCTTGAACTTGTGTTCAAACCTGCTAAAGGATAACAAAAGATACAAACACAAGTATAATGCCAAATACACATAATATCATGTATTTTAAGATATACAAGCAAAGAGGACACACATTAAATCAAGTAGCAAACATAACAACACAACCACTATGAAATCACGTATATAACATCACACATATCAAGAAAGGGAAAGAGAATTGACCCGGATGCTTCCTTTTATTCATTTAAACACACAACGATAATTAAAATAATGCAGAACAAGAATTAACTAAGGGTGAAACAACCAACCACTTAAGCAGAATATGTTTATCAACAATGAAGTATTTAGCAAGATCTCCAAACCACAACAATAACACAGCAAAAGAAAGCTCCAAGTTTACCACAACAACAACACGACAACAGAGAGTATATTTTTTATATTTGTTAAAGCATGAAGTGAGTTTCAAATTTGTTCAAGTGTGTAAACGTGAGTGGAAAAGTGTGTGTAGTCAAGAGTGAATAAGAATCACTTTCTTATATACTAGATGAGAGGTGTCAAATTAAAGGAAAGTAATTATTTTAGGGATCAATATAATACTGTTTTCCTTAATCACAAGGGAACCAAAATCAGTCTTTATTTTTATTTATTTTTTACCAAATATAAACAAGTGTGCAATCTGTTAAATTATACCGAATGAGCAAAGTCTTTCCATATAATTTATCCTATCAATTTAAGCATACTCTACCATATATAAACATGTAACAATATAAATACAACACTGAATAAATTAAGGGCAAGTCACAAAATCACGAAATCCCATTATAAAAGTTAAAGCCAGACCGAATTACAGCTTGATAATTTCCTTAAACAAAGGGAGTAAAATCCATCCACAAACGAATTACAATCAACACTTCACCAAGAATATGATAGGTAAGAATCTGTTTAGGACAAAAATTAAGGGAGGAGGGATCAATTTACAACAACTACTAATTAATAACATATAAAAATCTGCACTGAAAAATTTATAATGCAAAATCCAATCGAAATCAGTCAAGCATAGGGACAGATATTAAGGCATCACTTAAAGATGAAGATTAACAGCTCCATCAATCTAAGACTCAAACGAAACAGGCTAACAATCAACTGTAAAATATTAACACGCTAATGAAACAAGACTGACGGATCAAAAAGTTTCATGTTTGGGATGAAATTTCACAGCAATTACATTTTCACAATACACAAATATGCAAAATCATATATCAAATTGAGAAATCATATAACCGAATAAGGATAATGAACCTGGACGGATTTGAGAAGATCGGTCATTGACCATATCAACCTCTCAAATTTAGAGTCGACCCAACCTTGACTTTGCCGGAGTACGCTGAACGGACTTTTGCTGGTCGGGAATGTTTGGAGCTACTCGTTGTTGATTTTCGCTGGTCAAAGAGAAAGGGACGAGTCGGCTGCTGCTGCATCGCCGGTGCTCGCTGCGCCTAGCTACTGGTTTCTGTTCGGCTGGAGCTGCTGCTGTTTGGAGCTGGTGTTGTTGTTGTTCGACTTCATCTGGGAAAAAGCGAGGATGGTGGAGAGGGGAGGGTGGCGTTACCGCCTCTGGATGCTTCTACTGTTTGCTCCGGCCGGAGCGGCTGGCTTGTCGTTCGCCATCGCTGGCGTTCACTGGTCGCTGCTTGGAGCGGCTGGAGCTGTTGGCTTCGTTCTCCTTGCTGCTGGCCGAAGATGAGGAGGGAAAGGAGAGGCGAAAAGAGAGAGATGGAGGCGGCAACGCTAGAGAGAAGGGAAAGGAAGAGAACGCCAGTTTTTTTTTTAGGGTTTTTGGTCTTTTAGATTAGAATAGGAAGAATAGCTTGGATGGATCCGGACCGTTAATCGTTTTTTGAGATAAGAGACCAAGATTTATTGAAGAAGGATGAACGGTTCAGATTAAAAGATGAGTTTCTTTATGATTGAAATCAGATTGGCTATAATTGAAAAAAAAATGAAATTGGATTGAGGTGGCTAGAATTGCAATGAATTGGATTAGAAAAAGGCTAGAATTGAAAGGAATTAGATCAAAATGGGATAAAAATTAAATGATTTGGATAAAACTTAAGAAAATGCTATTCAATTAATAAAATACTACACATATTAACATATTTTTATATAATTAAACACATTTAAAATTTTAAAATATTTAAGTAAAGTAATTATTTCAAGTTTAACTATCGACAAAAATAATTTGATAATAATTACAATAATTTTTAAAATTATGCATACTAAAATATATAATTTTAAGAAAAAATTGATTAAAATTTTAAACTCAAATATGTTTTAAAAAATACGTATTTAATCGAATAACATTCCCAAAAAGGGTTAGAAGTCGGTCAAAATTGGGTGTCAACACCCATCCACGAGACCCCGACTACAAGGCGTAGGTTGACCTACGACCTGTATTGGTTGGGCGTGGTTCGGGGTTCTAAGACACTGCAAAAGTGGCTTGAACCACGAGACCTATCCACGAGACGTGGACCCATCCACAGGGCATGGGTCCAGTCGTGGTTACTGCCTAAGGTAGTTTCTTGGGGCCTCATCCACAAGGCTTCCCACGGAGCGTGGGTCCAACCACGGGGTGTAAATGGCCCTCGTGGGTGACCCCTGGAAATTATAAAAATTTCTAGGTCTCCCTCTTTCGTATACAGGGTGTTACAATATCTCCCCCTTGGGAACATTCGTCATCGAATGGCCCTCTAGGCACTTCTTAAAGGAGATGACTCAAGACTAGCAACCCATCATGCATGCAACTCATCTAAATGCACATAACCAAAGGAAGAACTTCATCTCCAAGCTAAACATGTTCAATGCATCACATGGAAGTAGGAACTACATCTAACAACCCAAAAATGCCTAAAATTCTAACATTTCTCATATTCAAAGAGGAACTACCATCTCCAAACTAAAAGCATGCTCAACACAATATCATGGAGCCTATATGCAATCTATACTCATATCATACATCCAAGGAAGAATCTCTCAACTCCAAACTAAGGCATGTTTCACAACTCATCTCATGAAGTCTATAGGCTACTCATCAATGCACTACAAATCAATCATGAAAACTCATTTTCTTTCAAAACACAAGTTTTTCATGAACATGCACAACATTAGGAAATCATGGAAACATCTAAAATACACATGACTTCACACATAGACCAAGCCATGAGGAACTCATTAACTCCTTATCATCCTAAGAGATCTAAAAATGTCGAATCTCCAACACACTTCTTCATCATAGAGACATGGAAAATCGGATGCACCTATGCCAACTCATTAGGCAACTCTAACTCATAAGCACCCTTACCAACACATCTCAAGACCTAATGTGGGCCTACAAAACGGGGACTAAACTTCCCAAAGTCATTACACCTTCCTATGGTGATAATTTCCTGTAACCCTAATCATGAACATTAGGAACATTCAACGACCTTGCTATCTAAGCACACCATATCCCCCATTGGTAGTAAGCCTAAACGGACTTTCTAAGCACCGCTTCTTTAAACTTTAAGGGCAGATCAAGTTATCACTATGCTTTCACATCCATCATATAAGATGATTCTAAACCATGGTGAACTGAACTACTACCCTTTTGAGGAGTCTACTTATTCAACATATCTAGGCATTACTCAAACACCTTATTTATTAAATCCATCAACATACCCCAAAACTCACAAAGACTAAGTCGGGTTCTACCATCAATAACACATAACAATAATGTAGCCCATTAAACTAAAGACAATATCAAAGTCTAACATTTCAAATCTATCAAGCCACACAAGACAAGCAACACCGGAATCTAAATAAGCATAAAAGACATATCGGGAGCAACACTCGGAGGGCACTCTTGTTCACCTCTAGCTTGGAGAGCATAGAAACTATTTTTCTTTGGAGCATTGCACCCGAACCAATTAGACCGGATGAAGGGTAGGGTTGAGACCTATGACGACTATCCCCTTCATTTCTAGCAACTGTAGGGAAATGCCTTATCTTGTGACCCAACTCATCACAACTGAAACAAACATTGGAACTCGCTAGGCATTCGCCCACATGTCTTCTATCATACTTACTACACCCTGGCAATAGAACCCCACTACTACCTCTTTGAGGCTTAGGGTTAGACACCCTTTCTTGGTTGAACTTAAGAGTGTTTGAGAAACCTTGCCCGAGGAACTTTTGTCTATACCTAAGGCGACCATGTACATCGGACCTTGCATAAGAGGGATCATCATCCTCTATTCTAGACCTACTTTTCTCCCTAGAATCCTCCTTGAATTTCCCCTCCTCAATTTGTTGAGCGTACACCATAAGACGTGATATATCCATATCATGGAGGAGCATTGCCATACGACATTTTTTTTCTACCTTATCGGACACGCCCGACATAAACCTACTCATTTAGCCCTCGAGTCTGCCACCATAGTTGGAGCATACTTACACAATTGAGTAAACCTCAATGCATATTCCTTAACACTCATATTACCTTGCCTAAGGTTAATGAATTCTTTCACCTTTGCTTCTCTCAACTCAAGGGGATAGAACCTATCAAGAAACGCCAATTTAAATAAGTCCCACTCTACGAGACCCGCTCCTACCAATATCTCTCCCTTCTATTGATCATACCACACTTGAGCGACATCTCTCAATTGATAAGCGGCTAACTCCACATTCTCTATCGGAGTCACCACTATAATAGCAAGTACCTTATAGACCTCGTCGATAAACCTTTGAGGGTCTTCCTCAACTTTGGAGCCATAATATTTCGGGGGGTTCATCCTTATAAAATCCCTCACTCTTGACGCCATCGTACCCGCATTTGGGTTCATGGAGGATACCACTTCTCTATTGGCTTGGGCCGTCATGGCTTGATCCAACACTTGAAAAGCCATCCTAAACTCCGCATTAGTCACATTCCCACCTAAAGGGTCAATTGGAGCTTGGGGAGCAACTTCTTGATCCTCATTGTCACCTCATTCCTTCTAGCATTAGCCCTTGTAGTAGCCATATCCTGAAAACCATCGGGCACAGATTATGAGAAATACCTAATAAAGTTAAACTCTATGGCATGACTTAGAGAATGAAGAAGTGAATTATCCTAAGCATCTAATAGCCTCTCATTCATAAATGTGGTGCGCTTCACACTTATGAACAAGACTCTACTAGACGTGGTTTGAGACATCCCATAACCATTCTAAACCTTGTGCTATGATTACCAAGTTTTTCACAACCCAGGGGTACGCCCTAGATGTAACAAGGCGTATAAGACCCCGAGAGGCCACATACAAGCCACTTAGCATATTATAACATAATATAATAGAAAAGTGTGGAAATTTAAAACATTTTCCAATACAATCAAAGTCTTATAAAATGAAGCGGAACATTGTCTCAAACTATCTAATACATGAATAGTCTTGGGACACGGCCCATACAAAAGTTCTAAAGGTAAAAAAAAGACATAAATGAAAGGTGGTCAAATACTCGATGCTATGAGGAATCACCAAATCTTCACTTGCTTGTTTCTACTAAGATCCTAGCCATGGGGATGGAAGTCAATATCGCCGGACCCTACATTTGATAAAAATATAGGCAAGAGTATGCGTTAGTACAAAGATGTACTAAATATGATGGCTAGCATAATTCATCAACATAAGCATATCATAGGCATTAGTCACCATTATACATATATCATAAGCATAAGAAACATCATCATAAGACATATGCTATAAGCATAAGAGATAACAACATAGTCATAGGCATAATCAATGCATCTAGATCAACATAACATAAGAGAAACACTTCATAAGTAACCTCCAAACATGCTTGTGCAGTGCATGGATAAGACGTCATAAATCTCACCCATACTAAGCAAACCACTTTAGGCCCTTGTTTATATTCATCATCTTTTCTTCTCACCTTTAGCTTATCTTTCATGGACAAGGGGAATCACCTCTAGGCATACACATCATGGAAGGCCTTTCAAGCTAAAATCCATACATTTTATTCATCATAACATAATTCACATTACTCTTGCTTTACTTTCAAGACATGGGGACTCACCTCTCTATGTCTATTATAAAGGCTAATGGGTATTCACCTCTTGCCTTACTTGTATAGTCATAGGTATTCGCCTCCATGCCCCATCATTATATGATATAGGTATTCTCCTCCACATCATTTTACAAGGATCATAGGTATTTGCCTCCATGTCCAACATGATATGATATATGTATTCGCCTCCACATAATCTTATAAGGACCATAGGTATTCTCCTCCATGATCAACCATAAAGGCTAATGGGTAATCACCTCTTGCCTTGCTTTAGGAGTTATAGATTAAGAGTAGTCACCTCACACTCCTCATCACATGACATGGGTAATCACCTCATGTTTACTAACTTAGGAATATGGGAGCTCACCTCACATCCTTCTCATATGAAGGTCTTGGGGAATCACCTCTAAACTTATGTCATTTTAAAGTCTTTTTAGTTACTCATGAAAGGGTGCCCTTGGCCTACTGATTCAAGGTACATTATTAACTTGCTCTTTAGACTATGCGTGAGCAACTATCACCATCCATGATCTATTAATGATGGCTCTTTAGCCTTTAATTCAATTAGGTGAGAAAGCCTTTCAACCTAACATCTTTCTATGTGAGAAAACCTTTCACATCTTGTTCATTAATTGTTCATGAGAATAGCCTTTCAATCAACAAAACAACAATATCATAATCATTAACACTTTACTCTCAAAGTGTTCTTAAAGCATTTACATAGATTCTATAAGAACATGCATAATCTCATACATTCATAATATATGTCAATGTGGTTAACTCCTTCCACAATAATCCTATCTACAAATCAACATTCATCATATGAGCTCTACTCTCAAAGCCCTAGTCATCATAATTGATCATTTTAGCTTTTGTCTAAAATCCCTACTAGTTATCATTCATGATACATGCCTTAGTATCAAGACAATTCTAATCATCATAGCCTATAAGTCATAATTCATCAGATATACTTGATTCATTCAATTTATATTCATATACTCTTCTCTTAAGCAAGGTCATGTCTATATGCTTCAATCTCAAGCAATACAATCATACTTCATCATATAGCTTCAATCTTAAGCACTACAAGTCAGGATTCATCACGCATACCTTAATCTCAATCAATTCATGTCTATATGATCAATTCTCAAGAGATCTACCTTGTATTTCATCAATTCTAGAAGATTACATCTAAATCTTCAATTTTCCCTTTCATGGAATAAAACCAATTTAAATCAATTTCATCGTTATAGAGATGGGTACATGTAAATTCATCCTTAAAGCATATAATTCCATCAATTCAGACATAAACAACCACGCTAAAATCATACAATTCTATCATAAACAATCATAATCCACTCTATTGGATCATAACCCATAACATTAGAAGAAACCCTAGATTGACTTGGAGAATTCTTCTTCTAAATTGGGGGAAATATGGGGCTTCATGGATGAAAGGAATCCATGAATGAATAAATCATCATACCTCAATTACAATGCCCACAAATCTTGAAACAATGGAGGCTTGACTTGACCTAGCTAGCTTGATTCCACTTCTTCTTCTTCTTCACTTTCTAGAGAGAGAATATTTGAGAGGTAATTGGGTTTCTTTTGAGATCTTGAAATAATGACTTAGGATGACTTAATTTAGGGGTCTAAAGTCTTTCGTAATTCTAATCATATATCATCACATAGGCTCAATCTCAAGCACTACCAATCATAATTCATCATATATACTTTAATCTAATTCAATTAATGTCTATATGATTTACTCTTAAGAAATCCATGTCTATGTGCTTAATCTCAAGCAATCTATAATGTAATTCATCAATCTTAGAAGATAACATATAATCCCCCAATTTCCCCTTTCATGGCATAAAAACCAACTATATCAAATTCACCTTAGAATCATAGGTTAAGCATGGATACATGTATAATCATGCTAAAATCATACAATTCTATCATAAACAATCATAATCCACTCTATTGGATCATAACCCATAACATTAGAAGAAACCCTAGATTGACTTGGAGAATTCTTCTTCTAAATTGGGGGAAATATGGGGCTTCATGGATGAAAGGAATCCATGAATGAATAAATCATCATACCTCAATTACAATGCCCACAAATCTTGAAACAATGGAGGCTTGACTTGACCTAGCTAGCTTGATTCCACTTCTTCTTCTTCTTCACTTTCTAGAGAGAGAATATTTGAGAGGTAATTGGGTTTCTTTTGAGATCTTGAAATAATGACTTAGGATGACTTAATTTAGGGGTCTAAAGTCTTTATATAGGTGGTCTAGATTAGGGTAAAACGACACCACTTAATCCTAATTAAAACTGGAAAGCCCCAAACTACCCCTAAAGTTAATCACCAAAACTGCCTCACTGCCCCATCCATGAGACCTCGACCACGGGGCGTAGGTTGAACTACAACCCATACTGGTTGGGCATGGTTTGGGGTTCAGGGACACTGGAAAAAGGGCTTGAACCACGAGACCTATCCACGAGGCGTGGACCCATCTACAGGGCGTGGGTCCAGCCGTAGTTACTGCCTAAGGCAGTTTTCTTGGGGCCTCATCCATGAGGCTTCCCACGGAGCGTGGGTCCAACCACGGGACGAGGATGACCCTCATGGGTGACCCTTGGAAATTCTAAAAATTGCTATGTCTCCCTCTTTCGTATACGGGGTGTTACAGATTTTTAATGTATCTAGTTGATTTTGATTCATAAAATTATGTATAATGCCTTTATTTCAACTTTATTATACATTTAATTAGCATTTGTTAGTGTTATCATACATCACTGCTATAGTAACTTTCGTTGTTATGCAATGTATCATGTTCATATTTACGGTATTGATACAAAACCCTAATATTGTTGAATCTTTGATTTTGTTTATCATGTTCAATATAAATGTACTTGATACATAAACACTACCGAATGTATCATTTATATGTATCAAGTTCTATAATGTATCTTCAATCGTATTCAAATTTAAAAGGATATATAGACAATACCAAAATCAATTGGGTGTTATGTATCTGCACTCTTTAATGTTTGTTCATTTTTATTCATGAAGAAAGATTTTGACTTCTAAATCTATTGTGAAAAAATCCTCAAAAGGGGAAAAAGTCGGATCTGCCTAATCCTGCCCGTCTCTATCAAAGACACAAGTTTTTAATGTATCTCATTTATTTTATTTCGTAATTTAACTCTCTGATACAATGACTATGTTTTATGCAATGTATCATGTTTATATTGATTATACTTATATATAAGCTAATGTTGTTGATACTTCGACTATTTATGCAATGTATCATGTTTATAGTTATTATACTGATACATATTCTAATGTTGCTGATACTTCTACTAATGGATTCTACGCAATGAATCATGCTTATATTTATTATACTGATACATAACATTATGTTGCTAATAATTCGACTAGTGATTTTTATTCAATGTATCATATTTATATTTATATTTATTATGCTGATACACAACCTAATATTGTTGATACTTCAACTAGTGGGTTTCATGTCCAATTCAAATGTACTTGATACGTAAGTAATGTATAATGTATCATTTGCCATATATCAAGCTCTATAATGTATCGTAATATTTTTCAATCCCTCAAGTTATTTTCAATTTTATTTCCTTCGTACAAGATATACAATTTGGTTGTACAAGTTATGCAATTTTTCAATTACACGTAATCTGATACACAGTAATGGCTATGATACATTTATACAAATTATTGCTAAATACCCATTATTTTATAATGATACATTTATCCAAATTACTGCTAAATATCCATTCTTTTGCAATGGTGCATTCATACAAACTAACACTACATGTATCTAATACTTAATATTTATCACACAATAATGTTTCGATATAAAACCAAACATTTTACAAGCAATATTTACATCTCTAATGTATCTGTAGGATTGCAATACTTAACAATTTACTAAATATCTTAGGAATAATAATGTATCATGAGTAATATATCCATCTCGAATGCAAGAATTGACTGGATTCGATTTGATCATATGCCGTCTCTATATTCATTACAACACACAACTATAAAACAATAACTAAAATTAATTGATCATCATGTCTTCACAATATAGTAATATCCAGAGTCATTTCAAGTCGATGTTGTCATTATCTTCCGGTGCCACAAGCATGTAAACAAGCATAAAACACGACATGTTGTCATCATCATGTTATTGCAAAAGCAAAACCAAGAAAAGATATTGTTCACAAAAGCTGAACTGCAAAATACATGATACTATGATCAACAACAGACACAAAAATAAGTTAAGCTTGATTTCATTAGTAAGTGTCATCACTAACAAATAGCTTGACCTTGTTTTTATTCAGACGATTTAGACCACTCATTGCTTCCTCCAAATCACTGCTCGCCGCGGCCAAAATATGGGGATCGTTATAGTTCCTGACAGCCTGCACAATTGCCCTAACATTCTTGTAAGGATCAGAGCAATTGAATATATCTGAACCATCTCTCCAATCATCTACAATGGTGGATTTGAGATTTAAGATTTTGAATTGATGGAGAAGTTGAAAATTTGATTTTTGAATTTTGTGAAGCTATTATAGATTGGAATGGATTGATATCAATCAGTTTTGCATGATTTGTGGGAAAGAAAATCAGTTCTACGTGATTTGTGGGAAAGAAAATTAACTTTACGTTAATATTCCATATTAAGCGCAACAGACAAGTTTTATAATGTATCACGATTAATGTATTCGAATGAAATTTATGTATCCAGATGACTAATATTTTAAGGGATTTTTATAAAATAGAAAAGAGTAGAGATATGATGTAATTTAGGGTCTTACCCTATGAGATTTATGTAATTTATATATTAGGTGTATTATATTGTATATCAAGTTTTAAAATATTTTTATAAAAAAATAATAATATGTGAGGTCATAAAGAATTATGTTTGTGACTAAAGATTTGCAATATAAATGTATTGATGAAATTTTTAGGATGGCCATGTGGAATAATAAATATTCCTACTCAAGTCTGAAAATGAAAAAGGGAAAAAAAGAAACAAAAAACAAAGAAGCTGTATCGGGTAACTTATATTCCTAAAGTTGCCAGCGTTTGAATTCAGAGAAAATCTGTTGCTCAAAGGATGGCTTGCCTGCACGATCACGATTGCGCCGACCATAACTGTTCCTCTGATTGGTCTCTCTTCAAGCATATCGACCTTCCAAAGGTGATAACTTTTTTTTTTCTGTTTTTGTGTTGTTTGTTACACTTCAGATTCAAAGATTCCCGATGATTTTCAATCTTTATTAAATACCCACTTCCGATGAACTAATTTTGGCAACTTGGGATTGAATGGGTTGTTGATTTTTCAATTCTTGTTGAACTGCAATCCGATTATTTCATACAACACATTAAAGCTGCTAGTTTTTGTTGGGTTTCTGGATTATAGTGTCAGTTCCCATGTAGGGTTTTAGTTAGTTGGAATTGGGGGAATGGGGAGGTTTTGAGTATTAGTATTGTAATGAACAACCCTTGTTTTAGTATATCTATTTTGATCTAAAGTTGGAACCTTTAGGTGTAAGTGCAACTAGCCCGTGTAGTAATGGAACAGCTCAATTTAGAGTTTTTTGGTGCCTTTTTGTTTTGTTAAGCACTATATGTATACAAAATTGAAGTTTCGGAGTGAGTGGGTATAGAAAACTTAGTGGAGTACAGAACTTCTGATCGAATGAGTCTTTAGTGGTTCTAAAGAGAGTGTCACTATATACCTTTAACAAGCAATTTGGTGTGTTGGAGGTCTTTTGTTGGCCAGGGTAATTGATCATTTATATTGTAAATGTATAATTCTAAGGACCGAGAAAGTTGTAAGGGAAGTTACTTGTCAAAATGGAACAAATTTCAAATCAAAATGGCAGTGTCATTGTCATTTATGGTTGCCTTGTTAGAAATAGGATTTTCAGACTTGTGCTTCTTGAATTTCACACTCTCACATTACCTTATGCATAGATTTGTTAGCTTCTCCAAGTTCCTTATACTTCCTTTTGTGTTGCCAAAAGGTGTCTGCTCTGAATGAATCTGTCACGGGAAGTGTCAAATCAGTTTTTAAACCATGGGAGCAGCGTTTGAATTCTTCGGAGGTAATTTTAGTAAAAAAATGGCTGGATCTAGAGAAATCATAATCCTTGACCTTTTACTTTGTTATTGTGTAGTCTGTACTATGTAGTGATGACTCAGTCTGTGCAGGAAATATATTGGATTAATTTTTTCAGATATAATTTCCAAGATAAATAGTTTCAATAGTCTTCTTATCATAGTGATCCAGTTGAAACGAACAGACATGTTTTAATTGGTGCTTGTTGGAATTAAATATATCCTTTAAACCTACTATTAGATAGGGGAAAAACAAGGTCTTTTTTCTGCAAGGTATTATTAGCATATGTGGTGATATGCCTTAACACATGTACCTTGGACTTTGCTTTCTAGATTGACCTTTATCTGAAAGACTTATTTGATTTAAGGAGAAAATCCTTTCGTAAATGTGATGCTTTTATGATAAAAACAACGTGTAAGTGATGTTTACCAATTCTCAAAAAAAAAAAAAAAAAACGACGTGTAAGTGCATCTAGCCGACAGTTTTTGCTTGACATTGAAAATCTTTCTTCACCTTATTACTTTTAACCTATGTTATTCGGACTCTTCAAAACTGTCATCGGGTGCATGTCGAATCCTTCAAAAGTAGTGCATTTTTGGAGGATCCGACAAGGGTGCGGCAACATTTTTGGAGAGTCCGAGCAACT
Source organism: Solanum tuberosum (assembly GCF_000226075.1). Taxonomy (NCBI): domain Eukaryota; kingdom Viridiplantae; phylum Streptophyta; class Magnoliopsida; order Solanales; family Solanaceae; genus Solanum; species Solanum tuberosum. Next base: position 845,829 of record NW_006239121.1, read on the forward strand.
TAGCTTTTAACATCAACTAGATGTTAGTGTAATTAAAAGTCTCATAGTCTCAGGTAGTTTTAAATTGTCATCCTTATTGATTTTCTTCTTTTTTTTTACATATTCAAGGCCTCCTCTTTCTGTTAGTTCTATGTTCTTATACTTCCTTTCATTTCTTCGTACTCTGGTAAGAACATAAGGTTATATCAACAAGATGGAGAAGTCTACCTGGGCTGGAAGAGAAGTTGTCTGCCAATAAATAAAAAGATGTATAAGGTCATATGTGTTCAAATTTGCAACATTATTCTTCCTCAAAAATAGAACTCTTTCTATATAACCTCCCCCAATATCCAAAAGTAGATTTTGAAATTGGTGTCTTCAAGTACCTGTGAGACACTTTAACCAAATGGTAGCAAAGTTTGCTCCCTTCTCGGGTAAGCTTAATAGGTTTGTATGATGGATAGAGTTTTGCTGCTTGCTGGTGTGCTTTGTTATTTCTGGATCTTTATATATCATTAAATCTTCTACTCTCTTTGGAGCAAGGACACTTCAAGTTTGAGTTGGTAAAAAATACTAATTAGATCTAAAGAATGATGTGTTGTATCTAGACTAATACCAATCTCTGTCTTTCATAAGTAAAATGTGACAAATTAATCGACCAACACAATCACTTCTTACAAATTACATCTTATTGTCGCATCAAAACCAGACACCACGGTCATAAAAAAAGTGAGATCATTGACTATTTCGCTAACATTCAACTTGCTAACATGAGATCACCGAGGAAGGTTATAAACCAAGGAATACCCCATGGCTAGTGATATTCTTTCTGATAGTAGCAACTAACAATCGTCTTTCATCAAATTGGTTAAACAAAGGTGACAGAGTGCTAACCATTGTTGTTAAAAAATGAACTCTTTTTTGATACACAGTTGTATATGTGTGTTTCATATATATATGAACTTGCCATTATTTTGTGAAACTTTGTCCTTTTCTCTTTCTCTTTGGATGTCTCTATACTTTGATTTATTCTTTGGTACAGGGCCACTTGGAAAGCAATGAAGGTGATCCTGAACTGATTGTTTTCATTCCGTAAGTGTCAACTTTGTTATTTATTCAGCTTTTGCACAACAATCTGGTTTGTTTCTGTTGGGCTGCATTCCTTTCACCCTGCATTTTGACATTCCTTTTCCTCCATGTCTCTCAGTCACCTTCAAAAAGGGCTCTTGTCCCAGCAAATGTTCAGTACTTGAAAGTATAATTTCTGTGTAATTTGAATAGAAAACTAAAGTACTAAACTTTCTGGATGCTTTTCCTATTTTACCTAATTACAAGTTTTTCTTTCTTGTTGAACATCGTGTGATGTTGTTTGTTCCAATCCTTCACCCCTAAGGTGTTTTCCTGTCCTTTGTTTGGAATCGACTGTGCTCGTACAAAATAAAAAAAATACTCCAAATTGATAAAGTACGAGTGTTGTAAGAAAGGGTTTTACTTTGATTCATGCTGCAGCACTTGTTTCTTTGAGGAAAATGAAGGAAAAATCTTTTAGAGAGGGATAATTGATACGAAGTCTAGAAGTTCTGGATGATGAGCAAGAAGCCAAAAGCAAAATATTGTTGATAATAAGAGGATGATTCTTTATAAGGTTGGTTCTAATTCTATTATAAACAAAGAGAGTAAATGGAAAAAGGGCTGAGGAGGGAGAGGAGTAACAATTTTTTCCTTTTGGATTGATTGGTGAATGAAAAGAAAGGAATGAATGTCATTTGACACTAGTTCCCTTGATGAAGTATTTCTCCTGATAATAATTTGAAGGTCTTATATGGCATTATAAAACATTGTCTTGAGGTACCTCCTTTTTCTCCGTCTTCACCCACATGTAGACTCGGAAAACGAAACATAACACTTTGTTCACCAGCATTTATCTCCATTTCTTTCTTTCTGCCTGTATCTCCTTGCAAAAATTAATTGAGAAAAGTTAGCGTACCCCTTTCCTCCTTCTGCCTTATCTCCGTTTCTCTCTTTCTGCCAGCTTATCTGCTCCCAAAAATCAACTGAGAAAAATTAATGTACCCCTTTCCTCTCCTCTTCTTTCAATTTAAAAGACTGTACAGGGCTAGATTGCTTTGCATATCATGTAGCATGAAAGTTACTGTCTCTTATTACTCATTTATCCTGGCATTAGCTCTCTTTTCGATTAGAATAAAAGAAATTTATCCGTAAGTTAACTTGGCTCAGTCAATAGGATATTTAAATGGTTCTCTACAGCATTTTTTCTGTTTGGACAGAAAGGAACAACAGAATTTTTTAAGGCCACAAAGGAAACATTCTTAGCCTTAAATCTGGAGCTTTTCCTTTGCTAGCTTATTGGTGCAACCTAGCTTTTGGACAGGACTTCGATGCTATGTTAGATAGAATTGAGGAACTGCACAATATGTAACTATATTTTGTAGCACCAGCTTAGTGCTTGATATCCTTATAATAAAATTCGTCATCACTTGTCAAAAAAAGGTAATATCAAATCGTGTGATCATGTTGCCGAAATAGGGGAATTGGTTTATCTTCAAAGTGGTTTGAGAACGGAAAAGTGTGTCTGTAAATGTTGATTGTCATTTCGTAATCATCCAGCACCTCCATGTTACTATCATCTTACATTCATAGTTGGCTGATTTTAATCATGATAGGTTCACAGCAGATGTTAAAATCAAGAGCATAGCAATTGTTGGTGGTGCTGATGGAACAAGTCCATCTAAGATGAGGGCGTGAGTATATTATTAACGCTTCTTGCATTATATAGTCCATAAGTTGCTGGTAAAGTTGTTGAGCAGTAGATTGTAGCTGGAGAGGATCTTGTATATGCTCCCTTTCTTTTGGCTAGCGCATTCAGGCTGCTTGCACTTGCAACAAATTTCTTGAAATCCCAGGCATATATACTTCTTTCAATACGCATGCATGCTAGAAGTTCTATCTTCATCTCCTCTTAACATGCTTTTGCAATTCATCCAGATTCGTCAATCGAGATGGCATTGATTTTTCAGATGCTCAATCTATGCAAGCGATTCAGGTACTTGTATAGTTTATTTTTTATGTGTGTGTGTATATATATATATATCTTTTGTTCTTTTTGTTAAGTCTTGTTCAGGTATCTTCTTAAGTTAGCTTTTGAAAGTTTTGAGGCCTTGAACATAACTTTCCTCCTCCACCAACCACTTTTTCTGATATTCATTTTACTTGTAAGGAATGGGATTTAGCTGAAAATTTGCAAGGAGTTTTAGAGTACCAGACGAGGTATTTTGCTCCTTTATCCATAAAATTGCTGCTGCATAGTCTTTATGTCAATTTTGTAGTTGCAATTTCAGAATTGTTCCAATGCATGCATGCGCACACATGGACATTTATATTTCATAAGTACAATCATTTTAATATAATATTTCTTATATTTACTTTGAGCAAAATTGTTCAGAGTACTGTTATAGAAGGTTTTTTATATTCTGTCTGATTATTTTGGTTGTCTCATACTGTCTGTTAATATCCATTCAGGTATTCCAGGTTTCAAAGTGTGGGAAATATCACTTTGCATTTCCCTGATAATTTTGGTGCTGATACAACACGAATACAGTATATTGGCTTGAAAGGAGAAGCCACACAGGTATTTGTAGTGAAATGTGTTTGAATTCCATGGTAACTTGCTTCAGATATTTATCTTGATTTGCTTCCAAAATAATTGTGTACAGATGAAGAGGGATGTTGTTGCAAATATTGTTTATGAGATTATGCCTAACCCCTCTGATCACAAGTGAGTTACTGTTTTCCCTTTTATAAAGATATTGTGTGTGTGGTTTCTGTACTGTTAATTCCTACTTTGGCAGTTCAATTGAATGCAAATTCAACATTAGTTATTTTTTGGCTTTTTGAAATGGCTTCACTCACTGGTAGGATGTGAATTATTAAGTTGCATCTTGATTATTAAGAGAAAATTCCTTCAGGTAGTCATCATGTCTAATTTTAGAGAGAATCTGAATCGTGTTAGGTTGCTGCATATTGAGTATCAGTATGAAATTTACTTTGGCAATCCCCGATGTCAGATCACTGCATATTGAGTATCAGTAGGGGTGTTCATGGTTCGGTTTGGATCGATTATTAGTTAAAACCAAAACCAAACCAATTTAAATCGGTTTTTAAATTTCTAAAACCAAATCAAAAAAATAACCGTCGGTTGATTTGGTTTGGTTAGGTTTTTTCGGTTCGAAAGTAATAAGGTTGTTGAGGACATATGCATCTCGATAGACACAAACACTTAGTACATGAATAATTCACAAATAAGCTATTACACGAACAAAGTGATTCATCCAATCTACCAAGTTTCAGAAACTAAAAAAACTCATTGTCAATAGCATAAAGTTGGTTCAATATTCTGGAGATCTCAACATTTTGTCAATAGACTTTTCAATAAAATTACACCTTAAAATATTGAGAAATTACTTTTAAAAAAAACAACCAATATTTCATAGTCAAAACTAATCAATTACCATCTTCTTTAGCTTGAGCTTTAAATTATTCAATGTTGCGTTAGAAAATTTTATAAAATACAGAGAGAGTGTGATCTTTAAAGTAATGAATATTGAGGGATTCCACCCTCGTTTACGTCACGTCACTGTTCTTGCACTTCAAGTATTGTGTCTTAGTCCTACTCAACCTGAGCCCTTTAGATTCCAGAGTCTATCTCCAATTATCCAGCATCATTAACTCCGTTTGTCTCATCAATTAATACTATGTCACCTGCAAATAGATACATCGTGGCACCTCTCCTTGGATATGTCGCGTTAGTTCATCCATCACCAAGGCGAATAAAAACGGACTAAGAGTTGATTTCTAGTGATACAGTATCACGACTTGGAAGTGTTTTGAGTCTCCTCCTACTGTCCTCCCCGAGTCTTGGCTCCATCGTACTTGTCCTTAATCGCCCTATTGTATGATACAGGTACACCTCCAGCCTCCAAACATCTCTATAGAACCCCCTAGGGACTCTATCTTATGCTTTTCTAAATCAATGAACACCGTATGTAAGCCCCTCTTCCTCACCATGTCCTACTCCACCAATCTCCTTACGAGATGAATGACTTCTGTAGTTGATCGCTCTGGCATGAATCTGAATTGATTCTCAGTAATGGACACACCCCTCCTTATCCTCATCTCACCAGTCACCAACCTGCCCCAAACTTTCATATCTAAAAGAAGTGTGTAGAAGAGTTGAAAACACTTGTATACGTACTAGTAGAGCTTTCTACTTTTCATATATTGTTGGAGCATATAAGATAATCAAAGAAAATTTGATTCTCTGAAGAACTCTCTATTTTCCATATGCATCTTATGTACCAGGGTTTTCTCCTTCACGTCAATAAATTATAATCTTCACAAAAAAAAAAAAAAGGGACATGTCCAGATTTGTGTGAGGAAACATTAAAACATGCATCTGGTGGAGGCAGAACAAAGATGTAGCATACCACTTACGATCAACTTTTATTTGTTCAATCATCTGTGTAATTTAATTCGGAAATGGTAATTCCCAACTAAAGCAGCAATATATCCATTCTATATTGCCCAAACTTGTGAAAGAAATATAAGCTGTAGATATCTACTTATCTTGTGACAAGGAAGAGTGTGAGTACACATACAATCTATTGACAGTTCTATTTCTCTTCGTCCGCAATCATTCTCTCGTGTTTCATGCCCTTCTTCATTTGATAAGGGATCAGTTTGGTTGAACATAAATCCCTTTTCATTCATTTATTTTCATCTTAAAGAACATTCCAAAATCCCTCAATAGACTACTAGAAAATTTCAACTAATCTTGTTCATAGCAGCTAGTAGCTTAAGCAGATGGTCTTGGGACACTGACCTTACAGTTGTCTGTTCAAATGTGTGGTGTCAACCCTGCAAGGAACGATAGGCGATGCCAAATCTTTTCGATTTTTCCATGATAACCCCACAAGGTGGTTCTGTTTCTGCTTTTGTAACTTTGATGGAAGTTCTGACATGAGTGAGGTGGAGAAGCCGACAGAAAGAAGGCAAAAACCAAGACCTTTTTGCCGGAAGCCAGGCTTGATGAGAATGTCAGCACAATGCTCTCATAATTAATGTCACACATTTCCTGGAATGAATTTCTGTACTTTTAACCTGAGCAAGTCCTGCATTTATTTAGGCATAAAAATGGTTGTGACCATGTTTCTATGATCTTTTTCTTATGAGCAAATTATATGTTCGTTTGGCACAATCTACTCACCTACTATCATCCATTCATCCCCATGTATAAATGTCAATCAGGCTGCACCCTTCTTTCCTTTCTGGTGCAATCTAATCCTGGCACCTCCCTTATGACCCCTTCCCTGCCCCCTGTTGAATTTCTCTAATTTGGCGTTAGCTCTCTTTTGCATATAACTGTTGTCCATGAGTCATCTAAACGATGGCATCTATGTATGCAGGACTCAGGCTGAGACTGGTGGAGGCTTTTCACATGTGGAATAAGCTGTGATATATGCAGTTCTTATGAGTATAGTGCTTTCTCTATGATGTACACTGTGGTAGAACTTATATAAACTCAAAAAATGCCCAGGAATTATTAGATAATTTACTGAAAGTTTCCATTAACTGCCCCAGACCCCTCCCCCCTCCCCCCCCCCCCCCGCCAATATATGCCGAGGAATTATTAGATAATTTACTGAAAGCTTAATTAACTTCCCCAGTTGCCTCTCTCTATTTATGTTTTCTCCTCCCTTTCCCCTGCAGTTTCTCTTTTATTTTCCGGTCATTAATTGATTTTACCATATTATATTATCAAATTAGATGTGTGTTCTTGGTGAATACCCTTTGATTTGATTTGGAGCATTATCCCCACCTCTCATACTGGATTGTATAATTGAAGAAATTTTTGAAGAAGCATCATTAAAGATTTATTTGAAGTCTGAAACTTGTTGGTAGTGTTTGAGAGGGTGTGGTTGATATTTGTTGCAAATACTTGATGATGTTGTACCCAAAAGTTGAGGTGATGCATGTTAGTTTTGGGATATATTTGATCCAAAACAAATGTTGACAGTATTTTTAGATAAAAATGTTAATTGATGCATTTGTGAATCATTTTTAATACGTTTCATTAGGAGGGTATATTTATCATGTTAAATGTTTATAGATTGTGAGTCAAAAGTCTTCATTCAACTTTCTTTTTATAAAAAATAAATAAAGATGTGCTCAATCAAATGGTGAAAAATAATTGGGACGACCAACCAATGAAGCAAGATGAAAAGAAAGTAAGGAATTAGGAATTTTACCAATTTGGTCTTTTATGTTTCATGAGTAGCATGCACTTAATAGTGTTTGATTCTTTAAATTTGTCAAGTGGACAAAAATGGTCTATTATATTCGAGTGTAGGTTTAAAATTAGTCTCCAATAAAATATTTATCGAACTATGTCCATAAGATTTGAAAAAATTGTGAAAAAAACGAATAAGAAAATTAGCGAGAGGATCAAAACTGGTAAAAGCAAACTTAAAGGACAATTTATCCATAGAGCAACTTTTACATATAGCAAACACAAAATTCATATTTATATGCTATAGCAAAGTTTGCATAATTGCGCTCCATAGCAAACATATATATGTATAATTCGCTATACATATACAAAAAAACAGTTGTATAATCTGTTTTGGTATACATATACAAAAAGATCAATTGTATAAAGTGAGAGAGGCGAGCAAGATCTGGGAGAGGGGAACGAAAATATATGTATATATACAATTTTCTCTCGCTTTATACAAACACAAACGCACTTTATACACTTGCGTTTGTAAAAAAAATGAGGGAGGCGAGGGAGAGAACGAGAGTGGCGAGCGAGATTCACCAGGAGAGAGGTGAAATAGCAACAGTTTGCTATGAGGTACAATTAAATCAAACTATATTTATAGCATTTAATTTGAACTAATAATTTGCTATTATATACAATTTTCCCTTATCCATATGCATTAATCTCAATAGGCTTTAGAATATTTTATATAATTAACTTATCTATATACTAAGAGGGTGTTTATTATTTTTTAAGTAGTTTTCAGTCTTCAAGATTGTTTGAATATTTTAACGACAATTTTAATAAGTTAAAAGTTAAAATAGGTATCTCTATTTTTCAATTTGTAACTTAAAAGTTACTCAAGTTTGACTTCTTAAAAATTATTTTTTAACCTAAGCCAAACAACCCTAAATAATTGAGAATAACAAAGGTTTTTTTTGTGTGTAAATTTCATATATGACATATATTATAGTACTATTTTCAAGCTATAGCAGTAGATTTAGACTTTCAAGCTATAGCATTAAAAATTTCAGGTTATAACAAATTCACAAAAAAAAAAGTTTTTATTAATTGGAAAAAACTTAAAAAATAAATAAAAAGACAAACAATTTTTTTTTTTAAAAAAAGAATTAGAAATAATAAAGTAAAAAACTAAAATTGTGGCCTGTAATTTAATTTGAACTTATTGTAGATAGTTAATGATTAGCATGAAATAAGGGATCCAAACAAATTAACAATAATTTTTTATCCTTAATTCACTCAAAATCAGTTAAAATAAAATAAAAAATCAGATCATATCCTTTTTTTCTTCAATGTTTCTCTCTCTTAATTCTTCAGCCTAAAAAATTACCAGAATCGAGTAATTGAAGGTTTTTTTCATTGAAAAAAATTGATTTTATTGAGATGGACAATTACGTATCAATTCTAATTAAACATGGTGGAAGATGGGATCCTTCGGGTTAGTATTTATTATTGTTTAGTGTTTGTTTTTAAATTACATTGAAATGAAATTTTTTTTATTAAACTGTAAATCGTCTCTATGTTTAAGATGATATCATTACTTGTTAACTGTTGTGAAATGTATAATATTAGTGATTTTCTGTTTTTGTGATTGTTTTGTGTATTTTTTTTTCTTAAAGTATAAAGTAATTGTATATCCAAATATTTAATAGAATTATTGGAAAGAAATTTGTAAGAAAATGTGTTTCGTAAGATGTAAAAAAAGTTATTTGGATTTTTGACGAATTGTATAACAAGTGTTTTAAGTTGGTATTAAATTATAAATTTTAGTGTGTTATATTAGATGTTGTCATTTCTGAAGTAATTAGTGAGTTAGAAATGAATTATTTGGTACGATAAGATATAGATATTTGTAATGTATGATTATTTGTTGTATGAAATGTGTATTAAGTGAGTTTGAAAGTTGTTATGAAATAAGTTGTCTTAATAATAAATGTATGAAATGTATTAAGAAAGTATGAAATTTGTATGAAAGCGTGTCCAGTAATCTGAAAAAAAAGCTTTTTGAAATTTTGACGAATTGTATGATAAGTGTTTTAAGGTTGTATTAATTTTGAAATTTTATTGTTGACATTTTTGTATAAATTTGTGTGACATTAATGAAGTATTTTCATAAAAAAAATGTACATATTTGCTGTATGAAATTTGTATTAAAATAATCATCAACTGTTGATATGCATGTTGTTGTTGATGGACCAAAGAAGTACATAGTACACTTAAACACCAAGATGTGTAGTTGCGGAAGATTTCAAAATGATGAGATACCATGTGGGCATGGAATGGCAGTTCTTAGATACAGAAGACTGCATGAAACAGAATTCTGCTCTCCTTTTAAAGCCTGAAGAATTTTCAAGATGCATATGCCATCCATGTTGAACCTATTCCTTGCGAGAGTACATGGGATATACCGAGTTATATTTCAGAGCCTAAATTGATGTCACCCGGTCCAAAGAGACCGGTAGGAAGACCACAACTTGAACGATGGAAGGGTTTGCTGATGTGAAATTCAAAAGGTCAAAAGTTACTTGTAGTAGATGTCGTCAAGTTGGACATAACAGGAAGGCATGTTCAAATTATCCTGTGCAAAATAATGAATTTCATTTGTTAAGACTATATATAATTAAAAAAAAATTGTTGGTTATATTAATGTTTTGGTTTGATATAAAACATAATAATTTTGTGTTTAGCGTACTGGTTATTATTTATACATTGTTCGTTCAGTTATCATACATAATGCATATTGTTATAAATTTAGTGCTTGGAACAATTTTTAGTTACAACTGTATGAATTTTGTGTACTTAATGAATGAATCGTGTATAAATTAAGACAAATGCAAAAACATAATTCATAACACTTGTATATAAAAATCATACCACGATTAAATACAATGTCCAAACTTTTTTTTTTCAAATTTTGAGTCAAATATAGGTAAACTAGACATAATATTTTTTTAAGTGATAACTATCACAAATATTGGTAAGACGACGATTAGTAAAAGGTTGATAATATATAGACACATGTTTATACATTACATATATAGGCGATAAACTATCACAAATATTGATAGGAGTAAAAGGTTGATAATTTATAGAGACATGTTTATACATTACATTTGTAATAATTGCACTGCTTATACATACATATTGTTTATGCATTACATCTGTGATTGCACTGCTTAGGCACGTTTACACTATGCTATTTATTTACATAATAGATGGTGGTGGTGCGACGTTGTAGTTGACAAAATACCTGCAATAGGAAGGAGAAGTGCTTAAAGTTGTGCGTAATAAGAATGGAGAGTATGGTTGGTTGTGTCATGCATCTTTTGTGCAACATTATTCCAAACAGCAGAGTACTTTTTAGAGTAAACTTTCAGCTAGAAATTGAGGTTTACCTATCGCCTTAAAAATTTATCAAACTAGACTTCAAACCTTGAGATAATTATAGCTACATTCCCCTGCTCTAATCGAAAAAAGTCTTTGCTCTCTCTCAGCTTGTTGATTGGAGGATCAATTGGTGGTATGGGTGAAGGAGTCTTCACAGGCTGTCAGGTACTGACGGTGGAGGGACAGTTGATCAATTGATGTTGAACGAAGAGACGACGATTCCTAGCTAGCTAGCTGCTCATAAAAGCAGGAAATGGACTATACAGAGGTAATCAGAGCCAAGAAAAACAAAATGGTGATGCTTATGCTCTTTTAGATAAAGGACATCGTTTAGCTGCCTTAACACATAAAGGCAGAACCGGGTTACCCCATTTAGCTACCTCGCGAGAGGAAAATCCCAATTCAAGAAGAAAGAAGGGGAAAAGAGGAGAAGTTACAATGACGTTCAATAACTATGAAAAAATGTGCAGAAAGATGAAGAAGCATGAACAAAGATTAATGTTAAAACTCATTGCAGACTATGGATTCTTAGAATACAACCCTTCTAATTCAGCAATGGAGGTTGGTTGGACGATGCCCTTCTAATTCATCAATGTTTGCTCGTTCACGTACTAAAAAGTACTCCTCACTTTGTCAAAGGTATCAGTTCACACAATTTGCATCGTATGGCCATCGCATTTGAGCAGTAGAAATTTGACTTCAATCAAGGAGTGAACTGATGAATTCTATTGACAAAAAATAGGTAAACTAACAGAAAATGCAAATGAATAAAGTAATTAACATTCAACAGATGAAAATCGACTCGACTTTCAAATGTTGACTCCGATCCTCTCATCACGAAGAACCAAGAGATGAACAGAAATCATTAAAGAGGCAATACTTACCGGACTCTCAACTGTTAAACAAACACAAATCGATAATTATATATATTGTTATACAAGGCAAAAAATACAAAAGTATTTATGACTATTTTAGTGATCACAAGTTATCTGAATCGATACGTCTACTTGTGGGTATACAAATTTAATCCAACAAAACAGATGCCCACATCTGGTGTCTGGTGTAGCCCCACAGCAGTACTAATAAAGGCATTTCCGTTAGTTAACTCATCAAGAACCTGAATGGCATATTGTGGAGGGTGATAAAAATTTAAAAATTGTTACTTTTACCTCTTAGCAAAAATTGATTCTCTTTGAATGTAGCCGATACAACAAAGAAGGTGAGAGGAATAGAGACGGGAAAGATATATATAGATTGAAAGTAGTGAAGGACACGTGGGTTTTCATTTTCATTTTCATTTTGTGAAGACCCACTGCATCTAGACTAGCTCCATCAGTAGTACAGGAAAATGCTTAATTTGTATGCATTTTCATTTTTGTATCTGGAGAAGAGAATGATTTTATTTGTCTGATTATCTTTGAAAAATGTTTACTTAGTAAGAAATCTAAGTTATCAATTATTGCTCTGTCATCTTGAATGTTAAAACTCAAGTCCTGATCATTGCTGAATTGGACGACGCCCCTTATGTTTACTCGTTCACGTACTAAAAAGGCCTCACTTTGTCAAAAGGCATCAGTCACATAATTTGCATCGTGTGGCCAGTAGAAATTTGACTTCAATTAAGGAGTGAACTGATGATTTCCACTAAAATCGATTGACAAAAAATAAGTAAACTAAGCAAAAACAGACAGAATATATCCTAAGAAGACTTGAATGAAAATGAATTAAAGTAATTAACATTCAACAGATGAAAATCGACTCGACTTTCAAATGTTGACTCCGATCCTCTCATCACGAAGAACCAAGAGATGAACAGAAATCATTAAAGAGGCAATACTTACCGGACTCTCAACTGTTAAACAAACACAAATCGATAATTATTTTTTTTATTGTTATACAAAGCAAAAAATACAAAAGTATATATGACTATTTTAGAGATCACATGATCACAAGCGTAAAAAGTTATCTGAATCAATATGTCTCCACCAGATGGTGTTTCCCCACAACAATACTAATAAAGGCATTTCGTTAGTTAACTCATCAAGAACCTGAATAGCATATTGTGGAGGGATGGTCTTGCTCCATAATTCAATGGGATTATGGATATTTCACCTTAAATTATGCTCCGTTAACTCCTGCATGCTCTCAAGTAGAAAAGTCCAACTTCAACTTACCCTCCAATATGAAATTTAAATCCTGTAATGCTAACTTGATATCTGCACAAATGGATCCAGTTATAGAATTAATATTCTGTTATTATAACTGGATAAATAGAATTATAAAACTATGGAAATTTAATTGAGCAAGCACAATTAGCGATCCATAATTCTATCTGAAATTGGATGCAGCTATTAGTTCTACTGTGCCAAGTTGTTGAGCCAACTTTAAGAGTTAAAAGCTCTATTGTGTTAAGTTGTTTATATATTACACACTAATTCTATAGGGGAGTTGCAAAATGAGCTATAATAATGAACCTGATGAATAAACAGATTGTAATTATGTGAGTACCAATTTTTAAATAGAGTTCAGTAATGAATTAGCTAGTGATTACTGATAAATTCTGTAACTAATTCTATGTTTTCTTGTAGTGATATTTGATTAAAGAAGGCATAAATTATTGGTATGATCATGGTAAATGCTGGCACTTATAGTATTCAATACTCTGCTTAGCTTCGAATCTATCTACCTAATTAATAATTTCAACATTGCAATTTCTCCCGATGCAAGAAAAGGAGATTCTCAATCTCTTCAAATAATTTGGATTTCAATGCTACCAAAAGCCATATAAGGACAAAGAGGCAGTAGAGGATAATATTCAGAGGGTGTTTTTTTTCTTTACTCCTAGATATAATGAGTTAAAGGAGTGGAAATTAAAGTACACAAATATAAAGAACTCTTGTTATGCTGAATGTAGAGAAATTTCTGAAGGCAAAGGTCATAAGGGAAGTAGTAATACTGCACTGGGAAGAGGAAAAGTATATCATGATTTAATTTATTAGGCGTTTTTGAACCTTTCTTCTCAAATCTCTCGCAAGGACTGGGAACACTATACATTAATATTGCAGTGTGATTTGGTTTTTTTTTTTAAGTTGGGACTGATCTGGTCAGGAACATATAATCATTTGCCCTATAATGATTCTCTGAAATCCAATTAATGATCTGCCCATTTAGCGCTAATTTTGATTAATCTGTAACTAATAATTTTTTTAGCAATTTCTACTTCATAATTTACATGGCAAACAGTTCAGCTCGACTCATGTGAGCGGAGAAATGGTTTCGTGATCGCTGTGAGAGTAGATGCCATTTAGAGACTTTCAGGTACAATTTTCTTGTTTCCCGTTTATTTATTTCCAAACTTAGTAAGAGTAAGAAGTTTAAAGTGTTCTTTTATTTGTTTTTCTTGTTTAATTTTGGCAGGACTCATATTAGAGGAAAAGGGACAGAAGCAGAAGAAGAGAAGGAGGATTCTTTGAGAACAGTATCACAAGGTGTTTTTTGTTTGCTTTTTAATGGTTCTCAAAATATTCATACTGTCATTTTGGTCGTAATTGCAGTTCCAAAATTCAAACTTGATCAACTCATATTATAAAACTAAATCTAAAAGCAAATGAAAATTAAAACCAAAAGATAATCGAGGAGAAAGCATATGAGGATGAAGAGCTAACACTATTAAAAATGATCATTTAGTGGCAATTAACACTCTTTATATATGTCCCTAAAGCCTTTAGCGACATTGGTTCTAATGACACTTAATTAATGCCGGTAAAGACTTTAGTACTCTTTATTAATGTCAATATATATTGCCGCTAAAAATTATTTTTGTTGTAGTGTAAGAAATTGAATCCAAAAATTGAAGAGGGAGACGGCGAATTACCTTCAAGTTGCAGCAGTACTTAGAGGAGACGGTTGGCGAGAAGTTGTGGAGGCCAAAAGCTTAGTCTTCCTCTTCTTCAATGGAGAGGGATGTGATGAAGTTGCCTGGAAGCACGCATGAATGCCACACGCAGTTAAATATTGGCTACATAACCACGTGGAGTAAGATAAAAGTAGGGCTACAAAATGAAATGACCACAATGTGCAAACCACCAATATTTGAATCAGAAACAATAAAAACAAAACTAAACAACACCTTGTAAAAAATTGCACATTAGACGACACTCAACTGTATTGAAATTTCTAAAACAACGATCTAGGGAAGATTTTAGAGGTAGAGAAGATGAAAAACTGATAAGCGGTACCTTATGTGGATTTTCAAGTTATGACGACACAGGTGGAAACCTGGAAGGAGAAAACAGAACTAACAGTTTGCTTAACAGTTATCATGAAAGCGACTCACAAAACAATGCAAAAAACATGCAATATTTGGTTAAAATTGTTTTACAAATAGTAACAGAGGAAAATTATTGTTAGAAAATGAAATCAACCAATGCATAATAGCAACAGTCGCCAAAGAAAACAAAGAGGGGAGAGCTTAAATTGCAGCAAATTTGCATCGCATATGCAACAGCTAGTTAAAAGTTGTGCTACTCTTCTCAACTAAGACATAAAACAATTGATGTAGTACAAATATGGAAATTGCAAAAGCATAATCACCACACATAACAAGAAATATAAAAAATAACGATTGGAAATGAAAGAAGGATGCAGGGTGCGATATAGTCAAGCAAATTTTATCTAAAAGAGCATAAGCATCACCATTTTGTTTTTCTTGGCTCTAATTACCTCTGTATAGTAATTGTTTCCATTTCCTGCTTTTATGAGCAGCTAGCTAGGAATTTTTTCGAGGAATCGTCGTCTCTTTGTTCAACATCAGCAGGAAGACCAACTGTCCCATCTCGTCCTCCACCGTCAGTACCAAGTACCCGACAGCCTGTTATACCACCAATCGATCCTCCAATCAACAAGCTGAGAGAGAAGGTACTAATAGCAAAAACTTTTTTCAATTAGAGCAGGGGAATGTAGCTATAATTATCTCAAGTAATGATGTTCATTTTTGAATAATTATATCAAGTCTAGTTTGATAAATTTTTAAGACGATAGTTTTTGGTAACTAAACCTCAATTTCTAGCTGAAAGTTTACTCTAAAAAATCTGAACAAATACTGGCTGAAAGTTTACTCTAAAAAGTCTGAACAAATACTGGCTTTAACTGATTCCATTTGTTGATCCAGCGGCCTGACTAATTTGAAGTACACGGACATGACAGAGTTGTGCAAAAAATATTCTTATGTCAAAAATAGATGTTTCATTTTACTAGTCCATTTTATGTAAAGCGAGAAGATTAGTCTATGCCAGGAGCGATCCTTAACTTAAAACTTAACCTTGAGAACAGTTGTTTGCGAACCCTGCTCTCACATAAATGGCAGTGAATGAATAAACTATTAAGCATGTTAACTCTTCCGTAGTTGCTTCCAAGCTCATCCTTCCGATTGACTCATAATCTTATGTAGCTTAACTCATATCTATGTAGCTATGTCATATCTATTATGTTTGTTTATGTTAGTGTGCATCCAACTTTATCAACCCATAAAACTAAACTTAAAATCAAAGATTTTCTATCATAAATCTATTTAACCAGAATTTAAAACCAAATCTAACATCAAAAGAAAGATGAGACGAATCGACAGCCAAAAGAAAATAGAGGGAAAATGTCACGACCCGATTTCTCGAGTCATGATGGCACCTACTATGCCCTACCAGTAGGTAAGTCAACCCATAACCCAGAACATCAAGCAATGAGCGAAAGGGCAGAAACTAGCGAAAACAATAATCTAAACAAGGACAACAAGGCAGAAGCAAACCAAAATAAATATATACAGAAATCCCTCCCAGAACCTGGAAGTCACTAGTACAGAGCTATCTAATAAAAAGTACAAGTCCCAAAAGTGGACCACAACCAAGCTTGTCTCAAAGGCAACAAGACTAGCTAAAACAAAAGGAGACAAGACAAACCCAAAACGCCAAGTGCTCGCCCTCGTCTCCAAATCACAGCTGCAAAAAAGGCTGGAACTAATCACCGCTGATAACTAGTACTGGGACCTGCATCACGAAATAGATGCAGAGCGTAGCATGAGAACCAAAACAACAGGTACTCAGTAGGCATCACAGGCCGACTGAGCAAAAAGGGTAAAAACAATAAGAAAGGATAGAATCTAGACAGAAAGAGGTCAAAGCGGATATGAAAAGAAAGCACACGAGCATATCAGAAATAAACTAAGTACAACTAAACTAAACCTAACTGGACCCCCATAAGCCCAGAAGGTACACTCGTGCGCAAGTATAAATAAAACCTGAACTGACCCCCATAAGTCCGACAGGTACACAGAATAACTAAGTCTAATGAGAAAGAAGAAAATCGGGCTCCCAGCCCAAAGTAACCAAGATAATCCATCAGACTCCGCTAAGCCAGCAATGCACTCCCAACCCAGCTAGAAAGAGTGACCCTAGGGGGCATCCAACCAAATAGTCCACTCCCAGCCCAACTAGAAAGAGGGACCCGTGAGTGAGGTAAATATCGCGATTCGTCCTACCATGCAGTCAGCTCCCAGCCCAGCTAGAAAGAGAGACCCGGGGACACCCAACCAGTAGCACACTCCTAGCCCAGCTAGAAAGTGAGGCCCGGGGGCGATCATCGATATCACCGAGTCTACCTAGCCAGCGATACACTCCCAGCCAGAAAGAACGACCCCGGGGGTGATGGTATCTCTAATAGGATCCAATCCAACAACAGCCACCATGGAACGCCGTCCACTCTAAGAAATCACAGAAAAGGCTCCAAGCCTATACTATCTCAATCCCACACCTTTAGTGATGCACTAAACCTTCGAGAACGTGTCAGAACTAGAGGGAGAAGATACAGAAGTGCAGCAAGCAGCGATAACACCTAATCTAAGGCTCAAACTATCAGACTCAAGTCTGCTACTCCAGTCTACAAGGAGCTAAGTCATCTGAACGACGTCAGCAGAAAGTCAAGGCTATCCAGCCCACACGGGTCATAATTCTAAGACAATGCTAGCCTAACCTAGACTAAGGACATCATGCTTACAGTTAAGGATAAACAAGGTATATAACACATAGCATACAAGCATACAATAGTATTTAGCACATAAGCATGCAACTCTACTAAACTGGTTAACATGATACTACACTCGAAATATGGCCAATTGATCCTAACATAAGGTATCTAATCAAAGTAAAGTAGGAAACTGGTACCCACCCCCAATTCACTCCAATCGACATGCTTTTACATAATTAAGCACAATTTAAAAGAAAGGAAGTCGTAGCCTACCTTAAGGCCGACCGCGCGCGCTCCAAATCACTTTGCCGGAGCTTTTCCTTCTCGAACGACCTTTGAACGCTGTCACTGTTGACACCCAATTTTGGCCATCCACGTTATAGATTAACACGAGCTTCTTTAATTTCAAAGGATTTGAAATAATTGACTTCACAAAATTTTAAAATGTCTTTCAAGTTATTTTAAAGTAATTGTGGTCGTTTTTTTATAGTTTTTAAATAATAAATATATTTTATGTAATTATGTATATAATTAGTTTATTTTATAAATATTCAAAAATCGTCTCAAAAAGATTTTGTGTTAATTAAATAATTAATTTAGTTAAGTACTAGTTCATATATTTGAGTTAATTAGTTTATAATTAAGTTAATTATTTTATTTCGTTAAAATTAAAAAGCTCGTTAATTAATTATATTATTTTTAACCGAATTACAAATTAATTCGGAATGGCTAATTAAAATTCCTATGGCCATCTCTCCAATTACAAATCTAATTCATCTTTTGACTTCTAACTTGAACCAATTTTAAGACCCAATATCAGCTCTTTTCCCACAAATTTTCAGCTAACTTTGGGCCATTTCCTCTCAGATTTCAGACTGGCCCAAATGCCCAATTCTATCAGCCCACTCTCAGCCAACTTTGACCCTTTTTCCTCTATGCCCAGTCCACCAAACTCATTTCCAAAAGAAACCCAGCAGCATTTCTTTCAATACAACGTACACAGCCAGTAGACAACAGTTCACGGTAACATTCCAACGTTCACATTGTTGACACCCAATTTTGGCCCTACCTGATAATAATTAATTTTTGAGCTTCTTTAATTTCGAATGATTTGAAATAACTAATTTTATGAAAAATTCAAGATAGGTTTCAAGTTATTTTAAAGAAATTTTACTCACTTTTTATAATATTTTAAGTAATGAATATGTTTTAAAATCATTACATACGTTACTAATATATTCTACAAATATTTGAAAAAAGGACTTTACTTTTTTTTAGTTAAATGCTTTATTAATTTGGCTTAGTTTAAATTATGGATATGTTGTTGAATTAATTACTTTTATAAAGTTGATTATGTTATTTTGTTAAAATTAAGAAGCTCATTGATTAATTGATATCAATTCATCTTATTTTCAAAATTTTAGTCGGATTTGCTAATCAAAATCAATTTGACTACGACATTAATTTCGTGTGGTTAAATTGTTAATTCATGTAGTCTTTCTAATTGCAAACATAACCCTTTTTATTGCAATTTTAACTACCCTTTTACCTTACCTTTTTAAGACTCTAACTTGGGCCATACAATTCCCAAACTTCAGCAAACCCATTATCAACAGCAGCCTACCAAAATTAGACCCAATACGTGCTAACACCAACAATACCAATATTTTCACATAGCAGCCCATCCAATTTTCCAGCCCACCTTGACTTCAACAGCTCCAATTTCCAGCAACAATACATACAACGTACAATTCCCATTCCAAACACACCAAATACAATACCAACCGACCCCACCCCTGCGTCCTCCTCTTCTTCCTTCGAAACCCAGAAATAAATAGCAAATTCCCAAACCAGCGCTGCAAATCGAGCCCAGAAAAATCGATCCAGCAATCCCAGCCCGTCTCAATTACCCCCGACCCGATCCAACAGCAGCATCAGCGTGAGCAAGCCAGGCAGAAGACAGCAACTTCATTGTCTTCTTCCTCCAATGTCCCTTTCAATTTGTACGAGCAGTGCAGAAAAGCAAGCACGCGTCTTGCCCCTTTCCTCTTTCGGAATGGGGCGAATTTTTCGGAGTAAAGTATGTTTGCCTTAATTGGTGAAAGATTTTGGAGTTTTGAATTTTGAATTTGGCCTTTTGAATTCGATTTTTTGGATCTTTTTCCCCCCATTTTTCCGAAACCTAATTTTCCCTTCTATATAATTTGCTCTTATTCATTGTTGAGAGGGGGATTTTTTTTTTTAGAAAAAATTGGAAAGAGTTGGCAATTCAAAAACGGATTCAGAGAATACTCTAAGCAAAAATAGCTATAAAGTGTACGTGAAACACACTGAGAAAAAGGGAGGAGATAACTAGTTTTTGCCGGAGTGTCATCGTTCAGTTGAGTCTGAGTTCTGCCCGGAATTCTTGTTCACTGTGCGTATCTAAGTTTTGTGGGAGAAGGATCGCGTCACTCCGCTCAAATTTCTTATCCCGATTCGCTGCTCCAGTAGAGGTAAACTCTCGTGCGAGTTATAGTTTCGGTCAAATATTGTTTGTTCTGCTTGTGCTCTCGCTATTTATTTTGTTATGAATAAGGTTAAGTTAAGCTAGTTCTTCGTGATTTCCTTGTTTGGTTTGTCAGTAGTATATCTTTGTTGTCACTAATTTCACGATATCGTTCTTATCGTCTTCCGTTGAACATCTCTGTTCGTTAAGTAAAAATAAAATAAAATGCAGTTTATCCTTTCCAACACCTGAGTGAGTTGAACTGAGTTTTTTGGCTGATGCAAATGGCGTGTAGGTTTTATTTTCGATTCATGTGTTTCCTGCCTTCATGTAAAACATTCAAGTACTCGGGTCTTAAGAGTATTAGGAGCTACTAATGATTTTGAATCGCTCAAAATAGCGAGCGCTTGACTCCGATATTTCCTTTAGTACTTTGTTTGGGGCTTGGTATCTCATTCAATGTTGTTTTAATCTCTCCACATTAGTGTATTGCTATGTTGCTCATGTTTCTTTTTGAGTTTCTTTTGACCTGTTATAGTTGTTGAAGTTATATTTCTGTTGTCTGCTCAAAATGCTTAGATTAATATTTAAACCATGCCCTTGAATTCATGATTAAGACCTCGGCCGAGTCGTATGTCTTTGTTGCTCTTCGCTGTAAATTTGCATAGTTGAATATATGTCAAATTTGATTTGTCTATGCCTTGTTTTGGTTTCAACATGCTCCTTTGTTTGGGTTGTCTAATACTTTGACTAGATTGTATCCCTTTCCCTTTGTAGCTCTAAATATTTTAGCTCATTTTGCCATAGTTTAACTAATTATTTGAGGATTTACTGTTGGCTATTCAAATTTTATATTTGTTGTTTGTGTTTTGCTTCCACTGAAAGAGTCGTTAGTGTAGCACCATAGTTGGACTTTGCTCCTTGAGAT
Organism: Solanum tuberosum; assembly: GCF_000226075.1. Classification (NCBI taxonomy): domain Eukaryota; kingdom Viridiplantae; phylum Streptophyta; class Magnoliopsida; order Solanales; family Solanaceae; genus Solanum; species Solanum tuberosum. Next base: position 866,982 of record NW_006239121.1, read on the forward strand.
TTCTTTAAGTAAAAATATGCATTTCCTAAAGTTTTAGTCTTAAGCTTGAGCTTAATATATGTCCTTTAAGATCTTAACTTTTCTGTTTTGTTGGTGTTAAGTTCCTCTAAATATTTTTCTTTCTGTTAAAAGGTTTAAATTTATCCGAACTTTCTAGTGTTTTGCATGTCTTTGAATGTTGTTATGAGGCTATGCCAATGAACTCCCTGTTTGGTTATTGTCTTTAGGATATTTGGTGTCTAATTTAGTAGTAGTTGTATTGTCATTTACTAAGTTCGGTAGCTCCAATTTGCCTTCTGTCAGTATGAGTTTGAAGTGTTTGTTAGATAGTTGCACTAGTGTATAGATATTTTATTAAATTGTTAACATATATTAATTATCATATGCAAAGTAAATCCATCCGTATTGTGCTTAAGCTAGGAATCAATTTTATTTATTTGTTTTTTTTTTTATTGTTTTTTTTTTTGAAATATGAGTTGCTTGAAATCTCAGTGTGTTGGTTCATTTCATCGGATGTTTCTCCAATATTAAATTGTTAATGGATGGTACTTATGTATTTCTTTTTTTGTTTTTGATGCATGTGACCTATCGAGGAGTCCTTTGGGACTTGGGCTTCTACCCTTTGCATTACAAATGGGCCATTCAGGCCCAATGTTTTCTTCTACCGAGTCAGCCAGCTACAAGAATTAGTGTACAGGTCTCGGGTTTAAAAATAGCGGACCAGATCGGGAGTTGAAAAAAGATTAGGCCAAAAGCCCGCCTCTATTTATTCCGAGTTGCATTTTGTTATTTTGGGCCTAAGCCCCCTTGTCATTATTTATTATTATTGCGCGAGTTCTTAGGACAGGTGAAAATTTGGGCCAAAGGCCCAAAGAAAATTATTTCTTTTAATTTTGGACAGGTGCCACTCAAATGGGCCTTTGGCCTAAAACGAAATAGGCCCAAATACTGGTCCAGGCGAACAAAAACCAGATTTGGGCCCAAACTCTCTTTCCCTCTCTACTTTACTGTGTTTTGTTTGGCTTGTTAATATTTATTGTTAACCTTAAGGTCGAAAATATTCAAATCCCCGAAAGACACCCATTTTTGAATTAATTACTTGACTAAACTACTCATCTTTCACTTGACTTTAAAAAAAAAAAAATAATAATAATAATAAGTGTATGAAATACTTCACTTAGATAATATTATTTTTCTATTAAAATGGTCTCAACTATAAAGTAGTTCAATTTTACAATTCAAGATAAGTTAAAATATTTTAGCCAAATAATTAATTGCCGGATAACCGCTTATTAGCGGGCATTTCGGGTGCTTTCAAATCCTTCCCGAAATGCTAATAAGAACCTCGAACCCCTTAAATATTATTCAATTGATTTTCCGTTTTAATCTTTTGAAAAAGTAGTTTTCTTGATTTTTCTCCAAAAATTAAGTGGCGACTCTAAAACCAGTCCAGTCTAATTAATATTTGTAAATAAAACACACATTTTTCAGAAGTGACAAAATGATTCAAGCACAACAGCAATACAACGTCTTCACGCCTACAAACGGCGTCTATGCGTACAGGCAGTACGCTGCTCTTTCTTGTCGTCTTCTCTGATTACCTCGACAAACAATACGCGTAGTACTGTTCAAGCGCCGATTCCAGCTGCAATTTCGTCCTCACCAGCGTGAGATTGAGCCACGTAACTCCTCAAGGACGAAGGATTCAATACTATCCCTCCACCTCACCCTCCTCCCGTTCGAATTTTGTTGAAATTGGGCATCAAATGGGCTTATTCTGGTACTGGTTTATGAGATTTCAAAATTCGAATTCCAAATTTCTCTTGCTCTTATCTGATTTTACCCTCACTTTTCCCCCCAAAATAACCCTAGAAATTCCTCCTATAAAAGCCCCTCGTCATCTTCATTATTGGGGGGAAGGAAAACTTACATTGGGTTGGGAAAAAAGGTTGGGAAAATAGAGAAACCAGCTTGCCTTAAAGATGAAAACACATTACAAATTTCCAGCTATATTGTTATATATAAGTAGTTAAGATAATTTCTCGAAACCGTAGAGATCGGGAACCCAGATTCTTGCTTAGTTCTTGTTCTCGTTTGCTCCGTTTTGTTCGTCGGAATTTTTGAAGTCATATTCCGGTGGTAAAGGACTGTTGTCGCTAGCTCCTTTCCCAATCGCTGCCCAGAAAGAGGTAAATCCTCTTGGCTTTGTTTAATTCTCAGTTCTCCTATTTTGTTCTGTTTACGATGTGTTCTTTGCTGTGTTTGGGTTCTGTTTATGTGCTAACCTTGTTTTGGTCTCCATACATTAGGATTTGGTTAAGGAGTATTAGCTAGTAATATCTTTTCTTTTTATATGAGATTATCTGTGTATACATTCTGTGTTGGAGTAGTTTACTGTTGTTTGTTAGCATATGTTCTTGCTTGACCATAAAATCTTCATGGTTCAATATCTTTCTGTCATATTCTTCTTATTCCGATCTTAGCTAAGTGTAAAAAGATTATCGAGTTGTTTGTAGTCATTGGTTTTGGTATTTCTTGATCATTTTCTCTTGAGCCGTGATTCAAAGTTTAATAGAAAATTACTCTTGTTTGCCTATATCTTTCGTTCTTTAAACTTCCTTTTTCTCTCTTGCACTCATTTACTTTAATTTCATCTTAATGCATGATATACAGTTTCTGTGTATGCTTTCGTGTGCTTTATTTCTTCTAGCCGAGGACTTTGTTTTAATGAGAAATGGTCTACCTTTGGGACTGCTCTTTAGCGTTTCTCAAAGAGTTAGGCTCGGATAAATGAAAACTCCTTAACTCATTATCTTAGATACATGCTTGAATTGGTTGAGACAGGATTATCGTATTAACTTGTTGAATGTGGTTACCTGCTTGCTTAAACAGTGGTCTATTTTATTCATTTTTATTTTCAAAAGTCGATCAGAATTATCTCAATTTTAAAGTGAGTCATATGGGTAGTCTCTTGCATTTTTAGAGTTTAGTTTGTGATTTTCTTAAGACTCTTTGACATTCTGGTTTGATGAGACATATAATACCCAGTTGATTGTGTTATCTGGAAGGTATGATGGTTTTCTTTCAAGTTTTAATTATTCTATGTTGCACAAAGTTGGGTGTTTTAGTTCATTATGGACAAATTGGTGTTAAATTAGTTAACAAGGAATATGTTATTATTAGAATATCAAATATTTGACCAATTTTCTGCTTCGAGTTGTTTTATTTTGCAAGTATCGACTCCTACTTGTTTACTTCACTTGTGCTAATTATTTTATTCATCTTCTTTGCAAGAACTCTCCCGTTTGAGTCTATTCGGACTTTCATTCCCTTGCATTCTCCTCTCTCCGAGTCGACTTCCTTTAAACCGATTGAAAGGGAAGCTAATATCATTGGGTTAAAACCCAAGAAGTACCAACATATCAGTGGCAACAGCCCAAAATCCAGTAGCAACAGCAGCTCAAAAGAGCTGAAATGAAAGTGCTTTCAGTTCAAATTGCCCGAAATTTGGACACCTGAAATGAGGCGGAGTTGTAGCGACTTCAAAGGGCTGAAACTTGCATTTTTTAGACTTTAAAAAGTTCAAAAATTGCGCCAGCAGCAGCAACTAACAAGACGCAAATGAACTCAAAGTTGTCAAATTTCTATTCGCATTTTCATTTCCTTATATTGTGATTTTGTGATGTTTGCTTTTAACTTCTAACATTTATTTCATCTAACTTAGATGAATCCTTGGAAGTTTTAAGTAACTCTTCTATTTCGTTAGTTGTTTATTTTAAATATTTAAATTTTCAAAACTCTTTCAAGTTAGGCAACTTAAGCTCTTAAAACTAACTTGAGAATTATCCATATTCTTTCATAGTTAGTAATTAGCTTTGAATCCATATTTATGAGTTTGAATTAACTATTTAGTTCAAATTTTGACTAGGATAGAGTTGTTAAGTTTTCTTAAACTAAATTAGTTCTCTTTTAAAATAACTTAAGACTTTGTATGAATAACTTAAGGATTTTCTATATCCTTTCATAGTTGTTAAATAAGGTCCCTTGATCCATGTTGGTGAGTTAGAATTAATCGTATGGTTCAAAACTTGACTATAGATAAAAGTTTCAAGTTAGGATTATTTTTGAAATTTTAACAAGCATCAAAAGATTTTTTTATCTTAGTTTCAAACAAGATTTTTTTTTATAAGTAATTCTTTTACTTTATAAAATTAGCCAAACTTCTAAATCCGTCGGTCAACCGTGTGTTAGCGGATTCTCTAAGATGCCTAAACCCTTCCTTAGATAATTATTTGAACCCTTATTCGACTCTGGTTTTATTTAAAATATTTCCTTTCAAAAAATTCCTTTTAAAATGATTTTCTTAATTTTTCCTAAAGAATTAAGTGGCGACTTCCAAATCATGAATTTTTCCAAAACTTAACATAATTGCCAAAGTTGCGAAAATGGCTTCGAAACCTTAGTTTTCGAAATCGAGTCGTAACAGAGTGGCGACTCTACTGGGGATTCATCTAGGTTCTAACCAAAAGGATTTTATTGTTTGGCTAACTATTATTGTATTAATTGTTACTTTATGCAATTATGTGTTTAAATTTTGAATATTAACTGTCATATTGCATTCATGACATTTTTCTGATATTTGTATAGTATATTATAGAACGGTTTCTGCATAATCGCAGCCGGACTTTTTATACTCAACCCTTTTTCGGGATGATCGGCAATTTATTGGTACGTCATGCGTCCAATGGTTGTTGTGAGTTCCAGCCTAAGTTGTCCACTTGGGTTCCCGGTCTTTCAAAAACCACTCTTAGTCAACAAGTGTAGAGCGAAACTAAATCCCAAATTTAGCGCATTTTGAACTAAGTTGACCCAACACCCAAGGCGTGTTGGGCCCATTAGAAGACCACATTGTGTCTAATTGACCTTCGGTCAATATAAGACGATCATTCAACTATTTGTTAAATTTGAAGGATATGTATGTCGATTTGTGCGTACCATTTCCCTTTGGGTTGAGTTTTTATTTACATAGGTAGTTTCTTTGTTGAAGTCAAAGGAAGATCATCCTCATCCGGAAGAAATTCAAAAGTATCAAGAAGTTCGGGAATGAAGATTTCATATGGAAGCTTATTTTAGTTTACCATTGTACCCCTGCGTGGGACTGATATTGATTTTCCTCTCCGCTAATATGTATCCCCATTTGTTTATTTCATAAGGTTTGTATAATTATTTTTGGGACAATGGAATGTTTCACAAACGATATACATACCATTCAATCGTTAGGCCTACCTTTGGCTCAAAAAGGTTACATGCATATTAGGAGGTGTTATATTTTGTTTGTATGTTAAACGTTACAAATTTTGTTTCATTTGTGCTTGCTTGGCTTATGTGTTCTATACATATGTTTTGCTTTAAACATGGTTGGTCCATTATTCTATTCCAAAGTCTCAAAATTTTGTTTAACATATAAACTCAATTTTCAAGCCTTCCAAAATACTCTTTGACTCTTTATCAAAATACGTTTAAAATCACTCAAGTTCTAGGTTCAATAGAGCTTTAAAAAAATTACTAGGTCATCATTCAAATTCACGTTGAACTCGTCGTTCTTGAAAATTATTTTTCACACCTACCTAACCGGCATTACTAAATATTTCTTCAGTTTCAAGTCAATTTTTAGACGTCTTTGTTTCTCAAAAGGGATTTTCAATTAAACCTTCCAAAAGTTACATTTGAATCTTTACTCAAATTATATAGTTCGCTTTGTTCAAATTCCTTTCTTTCGTTAAAATTTTATTTCACAGAATCATCAAAGTTTTCCCATTTTTGTCACCTTTTTAGAGTCTTTGTTCTTCGAATTTTGGACTAATTTGTTTTAAACAAAACAAATGTTATTTGTTTTATATGTTACTTTGGTTGATTATTATGACTAATGGACTAACTCTCTTATTTTTTGAGTTGGTTTTAGAAGAAGAGACTGATTTGTGTTGGTAATCAAACTTGCCTACTTCACCAAAGTACCCGCTGGCAGAACATCCATATTTTACACGGTCTAAGGTAAGGAAATTTCTACAGACTCTTCATTTCTTACTTGGACTACTAAGAGGACTCGGTCAAAAATGGATTCCACAATCAACACGGTTGCCTCGTCCGATATGATCCCCACTCCATCTGTCGCGGCCAATCCTAGTGCCTCGGTAGCAACAGAATCTCCCATGGAAGTCATTGCTCGCCTAGAGCAACGAATTGGTGAACTGAATCTCCTGGTAACACAATACCAAGCTGCTTCTCAGAACTTACCACCTGATGCTCATCAAAAAGGGCCCATGCCACCTTCGTTTCCAACTTCAAGTGAGCTCAATCAAAAAGATCATTTTACCACCTTTCAGCAAACTCAAAGCGCCTCACTCACTCATTCAACTCAGGATACTCCTCTTGTGTACACATTTGCTCCCCCAAAAGCTCCAACGGTAACACATCATGCTCCGCCAGTGTACACTTATGTCACTGCTCCACCTGTTACCAAGGCTCAAGAGTTTCACCGCCAAGATGTTAATCACTATGTTGAAATTGAAAATGATGCAAAATCAATTGATGCTGAAATGATGAATAGAAAGATGAAAAGCTTAGAGGATGCTATGAGAGGTCTTCGTGGGTTCGATAGTAGCCAAAATGTGAGATATGAAGAGTTGTGCACATTCCCCGAAGTTGAGCTTCCACCCGGTTACAAGATTCCAAAGTTTGAGAAGTTTAATGGATCAGGAAATCCTTTCTTTCACTTGAAAATTTACTGTGAAAAGTTGATTGGCGTTGGAAACAATGAAGGGATAAGAATCAAGTTATTCAATCAAAGTCTGACTGGAAAAGCCTTGGAATGGTACTCAAAGCAAGATGTGACTAAATGGCGTACTTGGGATGATCTAGCGAATGCTTTTGTGGATCACTACAAGTTTCATGTTGAAAACGCTCCTGACAGGATCTCTATTACCAAGTTAAAACCAAAGTTGACTGAATGCTTTCGAGAATATGTCATTCGTTGGAGGGAAGAAGCTGCTAGGGTGCACCCACCTATGGAGGAATCTGAAATGATCACCTACTTCATTCAAGCTCAAGACTCAGAATACTACGAGCGAATGGTGACAATGGGTGGAAAAGACATTCGCTGAAGTTATCAAGGCTGGAGAAATGATTGAAGACGGTCTCAAGACTGACAGAATAACAAGTTACACCTCATCTCAGTTTGCTAATAGGGCCTATCAAACTGGTTCATTTGGAAAGAAAAAGGAGAAAGAGGTTATGATGTTGATGACTCGAGGAGCTGCCTCATATAACCGCCAACCACCTCCAGGCTATCTTGGTTCACAATACTATGTTTGCAACAATCAATCAACATTTCGTCCTCCACGACCAATGCAAAATCATCAAAACAATGCACCTCGTCCCGATTTTGAGAAAAAGCCTCCCCGAGTCTTCACTCCATTGTGTGAGACACGGACTCAACTTTTTGAAATGTTGAAAAAGGCAGGAATATTGCAACCAGTGGAAGCCAAGACTGTGAATACATCAGCCGATTGGTATGACCCAAATAAGCGTTGTGCTTATCACTCAAGACTTATTGGGCATGATACCGAGAAATGTATCGCTCTCAAGCACAAAATTCAAGATCTGATTGACAACGAGGTGGTAAAACTTGCTCAAGCTCCACCTAATGTGAACACCAATCCACTACCTAAGCACAAAGAGTAGTCATTGGCGTATCCAGTTGCGAAGAAGAAGCAAGTTTTTCTAAAAGTCACACTTTTGACGTCTTTTAGTCTTGCAGTTAGAGTTTGTTATTTTATTTCCTTATAATTGCACTTTTACCGCTTTGTTTCCTTTGTAATCGTTTGTTTGGATTTGATTTGTAAGTGTCTTTCATTTGTAATGAACTACGTCTGACCTGAATTCTCAATAATGAGATACGTAGGCGGCCTATATCGGCTTCGGTCACCCTTTTATCCCTTCTTAGTGTTTCCTTGTATTGGAACTACGTTTGACCTGATTCCTGCTCAACGGGATACGTAGGCGCCACACCGGCTCGGTCATATTCCCCGTAAGTTTTTCATTTCCCTTTTAAATGAAAGCTGGGGCAGAATTTTGAGAGGATTTCAAAATTCGTTGAAGCGGACCTTTCCAACAAGCCAAAATCAAGGATCACTTCAGACTTACAACTGGGGCAGAATTTTTGAGATTCACTCAAAAATTCAACCAAAAACTACAAAAAGTTCAAAGTTGTATTATGTTTTAAACCGGGGCAGAATTTTTGAGGGTTCCTCAAAATTTCCATCAAATGAAAATTCGAGATTAGACAAGCTTGTAAATAGACGTCAAAGGAACATCAGGATGGCAAGACAAAGCCAACATGAATCAGTCTCTCAAAACTAAGAATTTTTCTTTGTATGCAGGAACTACAAAGTGACAAGGCATCCTTAGACCCACAATTGCCTCATCACAACTCAGATGATTTCTATTCTTACTCATCTTATAAAAAATTTCTTTCACTTTATTGTGACTTATACACTCTCAATTTTACAGATGGAATAGCTTGGTGTAATGGTGAAAACCATAAGACGTTATCCAGACCAATATAAGCTGAACAACTTCATCCTTAACTTATCTTTTGCTATATCATTTACTTTGATAATTTTATTTTGTTACTAACTCACGACTGAGTTTTGCAGGTGTCATTACCAGAATTGAAGACAAAATTTCAAAAGATCTTCTGAAGTTTTGAATGATTAAACCGGATATTCACCAGAAAATGGTATGAGCCAACCTTTTTCAAATATCATTATGAAGGATTCTTGACATCGAGGATCCAGTCCAGCAAGCTGAATCTTATCCTCTATTTTGCGTTGACAAAATTTGTCTTCCGTTTTTTTCAAATATTTTGCCCCTTTTAAGGGACGACAAAGTTTTAATGACAACTGGAGATATTACCAGCTTCGCAGACTACCAGGAACTAATCAAATTACTATGTTTGAGATTTGTTCTTTATCACTAAGGTATTATATTGGAGAATCACTTCCTTCAACGTGACGCGTTAAATTACTATTGGAGAGTCACTTCCTTCAACGTGACACGTTAAATTATTATTATTGGGGAGTCACTTCCTTCAACGTGACGCGTTAAATTACTATTGGAGAGTCACTTCCTTCAACGTGACACGTTACATTATTATTATTGGAGAGTCACTTCCTTCAACGTGACGCGTTAAATTACAATTGGAGAGTCACTTCCTTCAACGTGACGCGTTAAATTACTAGTGGAGAGTCACTTCCTTCAACGTGACAAGTTAAATTTTTATTGGAGTGTCACTTCCTTCAACGTGACGCATTATTATATTATTGGAGCGTCACTTCCTTCAACGTGACATGTTAAATTATTATTGGAGCATCACTTCCTTCTATTATTGAAGCGTCACTTTCTTCAACGTGACACGTTAAATTATTATTGGAGCGTCACTTCCTTCAACGTGACACATTATATTATTAGAGCGTCACTTCCTTCAACGTGACAGGTTAAAATGGGAGAGTCACTTCCTTCAATGTGACACATTAAACTTCTATTGGAGCGTCACTTCCTTCAACGTGACATGTTATATTATTGGAGGAGAGTCACTTCCTTCAATGTGACACATTAAACTGTTATCATTGGAGTGTCACTTCCTTCAACGTGACATGTTATATTATTATTGGAGCGTCACTTCCTTCAACGTGACACGCTATATTATTGGGGCGTCACTTCCTTCAATGTGACACGTTAAAATCGAATCATCACATCGTTAAAATCAACACACCATTTTGTATCACCACTTGCTTCAAGAGAAATACACTTGAAATTGGATCGTCATCTCCTTCAGTATGACATGTTAAACCAGGTTTGCACAAATTACATTTGTGTTTATATTACATTTTCTACTGACGATTTTCTCCAGATTTTGAAACACACGAAGTGGACTACGTCAAAATAGGTGGCAACACAACATGGAAATTTTTCTTAGCAGCGAACTGGGACATAGTCCAAAGAGGAATTTTTCCAAAACTTGACATAATTGCCAAAGTTGCAAAAATGGCTTCGAAACCTTAGTTTTCGAAATCGAGTCGTAACAGTCACTCTATCAAATATAGGATCACAACGTTAGTACGGTCATTTAGACACCAAAATCACAACAAACGGAGATGGATCAATTTTGGAATCAAAACGGGAATCGTGGGACCCGCACCGAACTATCTGAATTTGACTCCGTCAAGAGACCCTAAACAACACTCCAAACTTATGTTCCAAAATGGAACACAATTCAAGGCTCAAAACGCAGCAAAACCCAACATGCAAGGAAAATCACATTTTAATCAACTTAAAAGAGAACAACAACAGTCTAAACTCGGAATTAATGAGAATCAAAAGGTTCCCACACTCCTTGAACACTCTACGACGAAGCCACGACAATTCTCAACACGTGGGACTTCGAATCACCCAAAACCGAGCTAAAATGAGTGAGATATGACCAAAACAAGGATGCCAAAAACAAAAGCTCGAAAAAGGCCCTAACAGTCAGGTTTATAACCAAATTTACCTCGAACGACATGCACCTGACAACTTCCGAACACTCTACAGCGAAACCACCAAAAATACGAAGCTCCCGCACTTTGAATCGCCTAATTCGGTTGAGAGATGAGAGAGTTATAAGGTTTTTAAGTTTGGAATATGTTGCTGTTATTTCTGCATTTATAGCAGATTTTTCTGCATTAACTTTCCAAAAACTTAAAACTCCGACGGGATGCTCCGAACTCGTTCGGAACCCCGTGCACGCAAACGAGATATAAAATCATACCAAATTCGATGTTCCGGACTCAATGGCGCAGTCGAAATTTCCATAAGAGAGTCATCTTGACAAAAAGTTGGTCCCACACTCAAATGCCATTTTAAGTCAAAAATCACAATAGGGCTCGAAAAAATATCGGAAACTTTGGGACACAAAAGAAGGGTCAATCTAGACCAAACTCGATATTCCGGAGCTAACCGCGCTGACGGAATTCTCATCCGAGCGCGTTTACTCAGAATGTTGACTAAAGTCAAACTTAGGCTTAAAGTTAAAGTTAAAACGCCTAATCGCACCGACTCACACTGAAAACCTCGGGAGTCATGCTGACCATGCTACTACCCTAAAATGACCCTTCTGGAGCTGATGGAATCGTCATAATTGGATTCCGATGTCATCTTCTTGAACTTTTGATAAAAAATTATCGTTCAAGGTTCATAAGCTCCAAAAACACTAAACTCGTACAATAACCAAATGAACGACCAGGTGACCGAACTGTCAGTCCCAGCAAGTCATAAATGACTTGGGGTCGCTACAGGATCGCTCTAAACAACACACAGAAGGCAAAACATAAAAATAACCTGGAGGGTCATTATAGAAAAACAGAAATCTAAGAAATCAAATCAAAATTGAACATCAAAAGAAAATAGAGGGGAAAAGAAAAACCTAAGAAATCAAATTTAGAAATTGAAGAATAAAACATAGATATGACGAAGAATAACCTTGACATTGCCGCAATAGTTGGAGAAAATTGAGAATGAAATTTGTGAGAGAAAAATCAAAGGTGGATGCACGCATGGATGCTAGGCACAACAAAGCAGCTGCTATGTGGAAGATGATAAACTAGGGTAGCAAACTAGAATGACAAAAATACCTTAAGCAGACATGTTGATACCTCTACTTTTACTCACTCTTCTATTATGGTAGAATACTCTTAATTGTATTCAATTGCTCAATAAATATATTATATATAATATCCAAATGAAATTTTATGCAAAATTTAAGAGTTTGTGAATGTATTTGGCCTTTCGTGAATACTTCCTCCATTTTAATATATTTGTTTGATTTAATTTTAAAAAAATATAAACTTTGCAATTTTAAAGATACATAGAAGGTTGATAGTGTTCAATTTTTCATGTTGAAGGTCTCAAATTCTAAACTCTTTACTTTCTAGGTCGAGCTTGCCGCGTCAGACTTGCCTAGTGCGAATCACTTCTCCTATGTGGTTTGTGAGAGCTATTGGATAGGAGCAGAGTTTTTACCCTGTACGCATCCAAGGGATAATAATTGCGGATTTCCTTGTCCTTGAAAAATGTCTTTTCATTTTATAATTCGGAAAAAGGTCAAAATTACCCTTGAACTATCTGAAAAGGTTCAAATATACCCCTCGTTCATGTATTGGGTTAAAAATACCCTTCCGTCTATCTTTTGGGTTCAGTTTTACCCTTAAAATTAATAGCCTTCTTTTAAATTATTATAATTATTATTTTTTATTATGTGGCATCTTCCTATTGGATAAAATAAAGTTCCAACCCATCAATTTTTTTAATCCACCCCAACCCATGACCCAAACCCAACAAAAAGATATATTTCTTTCTTCCTTAAAACCTAATAACCTTTTTTTCTTCCTGGTAACTTATTAATGTCTTCCCCATAATTGCAGCAAAAAAACTTCACTTAAAACTATCAAAAACAGCACAAAACTTGGAACAAAACAGCTTCAAAGCTGCACCTAACAGCAACTAAATTCAACAAAAAAAACTACACCAAAACTGTAAAATATAAAATAAAATACACAAAAGCAAAAAACAAGTTAAATGAGATTAAAAAAACTGAATCAAAATTTGATAATAAACAACACCAAAACCGGTCAAAAACGAAAATAAAATTGATTCCAATTTACTTCATTAACGTACATTATAATGAAACTTGTTGCTGATTATACTAACTTCGAAAATGTAAGAACATTAACGAGGGAGAGAGATGGTATTTTTTTTTCTTTTGATAGTCTTTTAGTTGGATTTGGGTCGGGGCAAGTTGAAAAAAATTGAAGGGTTGGATATTTGATTTTGTCCAATAGGAATATATAATAAATAACAATAATAATAATAACTGAAAAAAAGGGCTGTTAATTTTTAAGGGTAAAAATGAACCAAAAGGTAGACCGAAGGGTATTTTTAACCCAATACATGAACGAGTGGTATATTTGAACCTTTTCAAATAGTCCAGAGGTATTTTTGGCCCTTTTCCCTTTATAATTTTAAAATAATATACTTAAAAAATTGAAATTAAAAAAAGTATTAAATAAAATAAAATATACGATTGAATTACATGTTCCAGATATTAGTGCATGAGCGGCGCGCGAATTTCCAAGCTAGGGTTCTTTTTCTTCACCTTGTGTTCATATATATTCCCAGAGTTGTACGAAATTTCAAATACTTCTTGTAAAAATTCTTCAGTTGAATCCCCTGTTTCCAAGTTACAATATTTTTTTTTCTTTCTATTTGCAGAATAACTGAATTTTGAAGTAAAGGGGTTGCTGTTAATTAATTGTATCATGGAAGCTTGTTGCGGAGCTGGAGTTATGAGTTCTCTTCAGCAGCCTCTTTGGGTTAAAGGGTCAGCTTTTCCTTCAAAAGGGGTTACTGGTATTAATGTAAATTCGAGTCGGGTAAAGTTATGCTCTGTCAAGCCCTGCAGAGCAACTCCAACTGAATGGAGCTTGATAACGGAAAGGCCTAGTTCTTCTGCTCCTGAAGGTAATTTGTAAATTTTCTTGTTTTGTTCTATATAGTATATGCATATGAAAAATGTTCTTTAGAACTATTTTGGATGTATAAAAATCTGTTTTTTATTGGGGGAGGAGGGTTTTTTTCGGTCTGGTCAGATTCTCCTTTAGTACAAATGGTGGTTGATGGACCCTTGATTATGTGTTTTATGACGAGTCCCAAGAGAGTTAGCATTGGTCGGTTTGGTTTGGTTTTATGTATTATCGGTTTTCGGTTTCAAATACACTAATCCAATAACCAAACCAGTAAAGATATTTTTTTATCAATTGCCTTATGGGATGAACTTGTCAGCTCATGTAAAGCTGGAATGTGTTATTTGGAGGACCTCAGTTTTCTGAAATGTGGGGCTTGGAAGTGTCGTTTCTTGCTTACCAACAACAGATATGAAGAGTCTTCCATCTTGTTATATCAGCTCTTTGGAACCAATGCAGAGACTATAATTGATGTCAGAATTGATTTTCATTGAGCATTTTAGTTTGTTTTTCATTTCCCCGCGGGGATGTAAAAACTAATGGGGACGGAATTCAATTCGGATGGACGAGGAATGTAAAAACTAACTGGGACTAAATCCATTTCTGGTGGTTACATATCCGGTATCCCTCATGAATGTTTATGATGATGATATTTACTTTTTAGACTTTCTTCATTTACTCATTGGTGTGCGCTGCATTCTCTAGGTGCTGGGAGCAGCTTTGAAGACTATGGGTTGCATGAAGCTGATCCTGATGTTCGTGCTATTATTGACAAAGAGAAGCACCGTCAATTTAGGAGCTTAGAACTTATTGCCTCTGAGAATTTCACATCTCGAGCAGTGATGGAAGCAGTTGGTTCTTGCCTTACCAACAAATATTCTGAAGGGCTTCCAGGCAAAAGGTGAAGATATTGATCATAGATTTTTCCTGCCTACAGAAAATGTGTCTTCTCTTATATAGCTTGTTAATGACAATTTTCTAGTTCTTAATTGTATCAGATATTATGGTGGGAATGAATACATCGATGAGTTGGAAACTCTCTGTCAAGAAAGAGCATTGGCTGCCTTTAGCTTAGATGGAAAACAATGGGGTGTGAATGTTCAACCATTATCTGGTTCTCCGGCAAATTTTGCAGTTTACACAGCGGTTCTTAATCCACATGACCGGATTATGGTTAGTTGTAACTAGTAAGCAGTTTTCTTATTATTGGTCTTTTAGTAGTTGCATGGACTGACATTTATATTGTGTGATTTGTACCTTAGGGATTGGACTTACCTCATGGTGGCCACTTGTCCCATGGATTTATGACTCCAAAAAGACGAGTTTCAGGCACCTCGATTTACTTCGAATCCATGCCTTATCGACTTGATGAATCTACAGGTAACAACAGTGGACCGCTTTAACATATTGCATTTGGACTGTTAATAGAATTATCAGCTGATTGGAAGTCTGTTTTAATTCTAAACAGGTATTCTCGATTATGAAATGCTCGAGAAAACAGCGAATCTTTTTCGCCCAAAGCTTATTATTGCTGGTGCTAGCGCATATCCGCGTGATTTTGATTATCCTTGTCTGAGAAAGGTACAATTATATAATAATTGGATCTCTACGTTGTTAACATCTTCTTGCTGTTCTCTGTGTTTGGGATCTAATATTATGTTTTTGGTATATCCTGGTAGATAGCAGATGCTGTTGGAGCTTTCCTAATGATGGATATGGCTCATATCAGTGGGCTTGTAGCTGCCTCTGTACTTGCTAATCCATTTGAATACTGTGACATTGTTACTACTACTACTCACAAGGTACTATAATTTCTTGCCAAGCTAATAGTTTTGTTCTCAGCATATCCCTCCCTTCCCCACTCCTTAAAAGAAAGCTAAACAGTTATATCAATTATATTTTCGTTGCACTTCTCTATCTCTCCAATGTGCTTCTGCTGTTAGATCTCCAAAAATGTATCAAGTCTCATTTTCCTTAGCAATTCTTCAAAGTAAGATATAAGAGAGTAGGCTGGATTTAAGGATAAACAGAAGATGGAGGAACTTTGGGAAGGCTACTAACTCCATCATTAAACTCAATAATATTTTAGTAGTTACCGAGTAATATTATGTTATATCTGATTAACTATGGCCTAACTTCGATTTGTCTGTTCAGTCTCTTAGAGGTCCTAGAGGTGGAATGATCTTCTTCAAAAAAGATCCAGTTCTGGGAATGGATCTGGAATCCGCCATAAACAATGCTGTTTTTCCTGGTTTGCAGGTCAGTTCATTTTCCTTTTGACTATCCATTTTTCTCCTTTTGTTTTATGAAATATGTTCCTTGATTGCTAGTATCTTACCAAAGAAAGAACAATGTTCCCTTTTGGACTCTATATTTTAATAATCTAGATTCCTTGAATTGATCTATCAATATTATTGTTTTTCTTTGAAGGGTGGTCCCCATAATCACACAATTGGAGGACTAGCCGTTTGCTTGAAGCATGCCAAATCACCTGAATTTAAGGTTTATCAGAACCAGGTAAGAATTTTGGCTTCTTTACCCCAACACGGGCTCCATCTGTTGAAATTTGACTTCATTTAATATTTATCTTGTAGGTGGTTGCCAACTGTAGAGCACTTGCAAGCCGATTAATGGAATTAGGCTACAAGCTGGTCTCAGGAGGGAGTGACAATCATTTGGTTCTTGTGGATTTGAGGCCCATGGTGAGTTTTCTCAATTATGCCTTTTGTTTCCCTTTTATTTTGTGACTGGGATGGACTTATTATTTGTAGGTAAACAAAAACAAATTATACAACAACGACAATCTTGTTACCCTTTCACTCTTTATGTTGTTGTCATAACAACAACAATCTATATACTAGTTTGTTTAAAGTAAATTTTCAAAAGAAACAAAAGATGGCTTGAAATCAATCTGTGTGATGCTGGCTGCAAGCACCAGGATCCAGTCAGTCTTCTCTGATAAACCAGCATAGGTTAACCGTGTTCATTTGTCAATTAGGGAATTGATGGTGCTAGGGTGGAGAAAATACTCGACATGGCATCAATCACTCTCAATAAGAATTCAGTGCCTGGTGAGTGAAGCTTTTACGCAGTTCGTCATTTTTTTAAAAGTTCTTTTTTTCATTTACACTGTCAAAATCAAAATTGTAGGTGATAAAAGTGCACTAGTACCGGGTGGCATCCGCATAGGCTCACCAGCCATGACCACTCGAGGTTTTACAGAGAAGGAATTTGTAGCAGTTGCAGATTTCATTCATGAGGGTGTGCAAATTACCCTTGAAGCCAAGAAGTCCGTCTCTACTACCAAACTCCAAGATTTCATGAAGGTTGTTACATCCCCAGATTTTAATTTGATGGATAAGGTGTTGGACTTGCAAGAAAGAGTCGAAGCTTTGACGTCCCAGTACCCTTTGCCTGGTTTATGAAATGAAGGCCAAATTGCCTGATGAATGATAATTACATACAAGCTGCCGCATGCCCTTTTCCTCCTACCGAATTTTGCAATGTGTTGTTTAGAATGTTTTAGCATGCATGGATACTTGAAGATCATCTATGTTTCTTCTACTGGGAAATGTAGCAGATTCATAATCCATTGCTGTTGCAAAAACAATTGAATCAAATTTGAAAACTATATCATGGAAATTGTAGTTAAGTTCTGTCAATCTGTTGGAATTTGAAGATCTAAAAACCTACATATGTGATTTCACCGTAATTATGTCATGGGGTTGTCCTATTTCCATTGTCCCATTTAAGTGGGGAGAAAATTTCAGAAATAGCATACATAGACATAATAAGGCTCTATAGCTATAATTTTGATAATTGCGCTTTATAGTTATAGTTTCATTTGGTTTTGAGGCAGTGATTAGTATATTTTTGGCTGTTTGTATATTTCTTTATTTTTTAACAAATATCCAAATGTTAGGGAACTTTGCTTGTGCATTTACGCACATATAAAATCTTAGTCATTTTAAGCATGTGTTTCATTTGTGTATGATGAAACTCATACATACTTGAAAAAAAATTGTTAAATGAGTTTATTGGATTTTTTGTTGTTTTTTAAAATTGTTGATTGAATTTTGTTCCTTATGGTACATGAATTTTTGTTTTTTTTAATTCGAGTTAATTTGGAGTAAGCTTGAGTTAATTTGGCAAAACAACTTCAGACACACATGTTTGAGATTTAAGACAACTTTTATATGCATTTCAAATGTAAATTTTTAACCTCAGTCTGGTATGTTTGGATCATTTTCAAAAGGCATAATACATAAACATGACCTTTAACTTGACGTCAGCTGATAACTGTGACATTTAACTTTGGGTGTGCATAAATAAGCACTTAAACGTGTATAAAATTGAACAAATGGACACATTCGTCCTACATGGCAATTTCATGTCCTACATGGCATCCTATGTGTATTATGCCATGTAGGACAAATGTGTCTACTTGTTCAATTTTGTACAAGTTTAAGTGTCTAATTGTGCACATTCGAAGTTGGAGGGCATAGTTATCCGCTAAAGTCAAGTTAATGGTCATGTTTATGTATTATGCCTTTTCAAAAGGGGACAAACTTGTAAAAGTAAATACCTATATAAGAGGAGCATTAGTTAAATGTTGATCCCAAAAATAAATATTTGTACACTTCAGTTAATTTGGCTAGGGTTATCAAAATGATCCATGGACAAATGATCTACCTAATTCATTCAGATTTTTATTGGTTGAATTTAAAATAATTTAAAGAAAAAATTAACGATAGTGCCCATTGTGCCATCTAACTAATTCTTTTAACCTAACTATCAATTTGGTACCTAATTTAGCACAAGCGACTATTAAATTAGTGGTAGCCGTGACCACTTTTTTTTTTTTTTAATGTGCGGTCACACTTAGACCTTGACATTGTATATTTCTCCAAGGGGTGTACATGACCGGGTTGGTTCGGGTTTTTCAAATATCAAAACAAATCATTTGTATAAAAAATTAAATTTATAAATCAACCCAAACAAATAAAACTCGGATTTTTTTTCTTCAGGTTTTTGAATTTTTCCGGTAAAATATTCATACAAACATATAATTAACTTGTGCTCCAAATAGTTCTATAGTACAACCAAAATACAACTATCTAAGGTGTTTCTTAAGAAAATAACACAAAATGTGATATGAGTGATGACACTAAAACATTCAATAAAAAATAATAATGAAATCATATAAAATAAATATTGTAAATTAATAAGTCATAAAGAAAATGATCATAATGTAAAAGTACTAAATCATGCTAAAATAAGTCTAATAAGTATTAATACATGATTAAACATTAAAGAAAAAATTAAAATTAGATGTATTTTAAATGTCTAAACCGATGTAAAACTAAAGAACAAATATTCAACATTATTGTCATTCTTAGTGTTGAATTAATTTATTTTGTTAGTATTAGTATTGATTTGATTTTGAATTGAATTTTATTAGAGTTACTAATATCTATGGACTATAATCTTTACTACACCATTCAAAATTTTAAGGGAAAAAGGACAAATATACCATCGAACTATCGTAAATGATACCTGGATACCCTTCGTTATACTTTTAGGACACTGATGACCCTACCGTCCAAATTTTGGGTTGTATATACCCTTTGAACTAACGGAAGACACGTGTCACAATCTTAACGGCCTATCCAAAATTTATTTATTTATTATCCCTAATTAAAAAGGCCACCTAAAATCCCACCTGGATAAGTATAACCAAAAAAAAAAACTCAACCCACACCCAAATAAACCCATTTTTCCTTTCTTCATGGTTCCACCATCCAAACACCCCACAAAATAGATGACATCAGAAACACCATTGCAATTTCATCTTTTCCGGCAAAGACCAAAAAATAAAAAGACCCACACACATATTATAACCCAAAACCCCCCAAGTATACATGCTCCTCTCTTGTGTGATCGATAAACCTGATAAAGGTAGCACAAACGTGAGTCAATAACAATATGTTTGATTTCGAGAAGGATAGATGGAAAGATGGGAGAAAGGACAAAGAGATTTTTTGGTTTATTTTGAACTCGTGAGGTATTAGTGTGAGGTTTTGATTGAGAAATCATCACCAACTACCAAAATTGACAACACCCAGATGTTTATAAATTGGAATTTCAATAAGGCAAAATAATTTATAAATTTCGCGATGGTAAATCCATTCGAAGCTTTCTGGTTCTGTTCGCCGGTTCTACTGGCACAACGATGAAGGAGAGACGGGTTCATGATGGTCAAGTTTCATGGTGGCCGAAGGGTCATTGCATCGCTGATTTCACCCGAAGCGAAGAAGTTGAGTTTAGGAACAATTAATGGTGATTTTGTTGTGGAACTTCATCAGAGAAGATGAGTCACGACGGTGTGATGGAGTTTCGGTGTGGGTTCGGTGGGGGTGTTATGTAACACCCCGTATCCGAAACAGACCAAAAATACAAATTTTGAGAAGTTGCAGGTACAACCCACGGACCGTAGGTTAGATCACGACCCGTGTTGGTGGTCCGTGGTTCACCACTGCAACCCTCTCCCCAAATCCAGCTCAGAAAATCAGCTAAGTCTCGACCCACGGTCTGTGGTCTGTGTCCGTGGATCGAGGCCCCCTTTACCTAGCCTCTGACGCAAACGATGGCTGACTAGAACGGACCGTCGTTCGATCCACGGTCCCTAGGTCTGACCGTAGGTGAGGGTCAACAACAAGTTAGAGGAAAATTGTTGATTGGGTCAACTTCAAATGGTCATAACTCTTAGCACAAAAGGAATTATGTATCCCATGACCTATGATATGATAGATAATTGAATCATCTTTTCAACGCCACCGAGTTTTCTAAAATCCAACCTCTGAGTAAAAAAATATGCTCATTTTAGTGAAGCCCTGTCGGGCAGGCTTGACCTAAGACTCCAATCTACGGACAGTAGATTGACCTACGACACGTAGGTCCCATCCGTCGACCACTTCGACAACAGTTAAGTCAGGGGTCTTTTGGTCTTTTCCTATTTCTTTGGACCCCTAAGCTACGTTGTTTAAACCCTAAATTATGAGGTTTTAGTCAGTTTAAGCCTAGAAACATAACTAGAACTTACCTAAGTCAAATCATTAATCAAAACTTAGAAAATTAGAA
>NW_006239121.1:888405-893667 GCF_000226075.1 Solanum tuberosum
CCCACAGTTTAGTCAGACTCTATTGCATTGACCATATTTCAGTACAGTCAGTATTCAGTCTCAGCATGTTATAAATTTGGTCATTGCATCAGTTAGCTCAGTATTCAGTATTTTCAGTATCTATATCATGTTCGGATTATTTCATTGCTTTATTGCTTTGTTCAGTTATATGTTATTTCTGCTTTACTCTATCCTGCATGCTCAGTACCTTTCAAGTACTGACGCATACGTGCGCTACATCTTCTCGTGATGTAGGTTCAGGTTCTCAGCATCCAGATCACGCTTAGATCGATTTCCGATCTTCAGTTCAGCAGCATCAGTGGTGAGTCCTCATTCTTCGGGGACTAGTGACATGTTTATCTTTATCATTTTTAGTCTTTAGTTTCAGTTTTGCTAGATCTAGTTGGGGCATGTCCCAACATTTCTAGTCAGTTTAGAGGCTTATTTCAGCCATAGTTAGATTCAGCTTAGTATTGAGTTGATATCTTATTTGTATTAAACTCATCAGTTTTCCTATATCTCAGTTATAGTATATGGGTATTCCCCATCTTTTCATTTTATTTATGATTTAGCTTCCGCATCAGTTTATTATCTTTAGTATGCTCATGATCATGCCAACATGGTTAGCTTGGGATCACTTGTGGTCCTAGGTCCCGTGTCCGCGTCTCGGGGGTAGTCTCGGGGTGTGACATGTTAATTGGATGTCGATGATTGGTGGAACAATGAAGAAAAGAAAATTGGAGTTTTTTTGGGATTTTTTTTTTTGGGTGGGGTGGGGGTGGGTTATAATTATCTGGGCGGGTTTTCGGGTTGGGCATTTTAATTATGGATAAATTATTATTTTTTGGATAGACAGTTAAGATTATGACACGTGTCTCTCCGTTAGATCAAAGGATATATACAACCCAAAATTTGGACGGTAAGGTCATCAGTGTCCTAAAAATATAACGAAGGGTATTTAGATACCATTTACGATAATTCGGGGGTATATTCGTCCTTTTCCCCAAATTTTAAGTCTCAAAAAAACTTAAAACACATGTTAAAAGATAAAAATTATGAAAACGTATAAGTAATATTTAAAAATTACATCAAAGTAAATACTTTTATGTATAAAATAAATTTTAAAAATTATATATCTAATGTCGGGTTGACTTTTTTTAGTTAAAACCAAACCAACCCAAGTATAGTTAGGTTTTTTTTTCCAATACCAAACCAAGTCAAACCAAACCATTAGTCGGATTTTTTTTCAATTTGACTCAATTTGCGGTTTGATTCGATTTTCGATTCGGTTTTGTACACCCCTAATTCCTCCCTCCATTTCTTCTTGGATGTCATTTATACTAAAAATGTTTACTTCAAAGTACTCTAGTTGTCAATTTAAACAATTAGGAGATAATTAATTATTATTTTTTCAAATCTTATCATTAACATTAATTATTCTAGAATTATGAGGTACATATATAGATAAATATTACAAAATTAATAAGAGATATATCAATATTGGTCAAACAATCCTCCTTAATTAATTTTTTCTTAAAAATTGTGTCAAATTTTATCATGACAATTGACAGCTAAAAAGGAACGACGAAAGTATCATATTGCATTACTTTGTGTTTTTCCCATGTGTCTTCCTTACTTAATGTTTGCTGTATTTACATATCTGTTGATTCTAATTAGTTTTCTTCTTCTCATTTTTTCAGAGTTAGTAAAAATTTGAGATATTGATTTAGTGAGGTTCATTTCATAGTTTTTTGTTATAAAATTATCATTTTTTGTTCTATCGACCTATAACACCTATTGAGTATACACGTGATGCAAATGATAGCACTAGCAACCCTTATTAATTCTCTATCAAAGGCAATATACTTTAGAAGCTTGGTGATCAACTTGCCATTCAAAAAGAGCCTGATTTTCTCATTCTCTATTTGTCTCATATTTATTATTTCAGATAATCGTGTAACGTTAAGTAATTATAATAAATTTTTATAAACTCTTATACGAATGATATTTAGTCTTGAGTGTATTTTCATCCTTTTACACTTCTATTAATATAACACTCGAAACTTTTAAATTTTAAATCTGTTTCTAATTAAAATGAAATGACAATTATATTAGTAGCTCAATTATTGGGAATAAAATAACTAAAGATTTTGAACAAAACATTTTTTTTGTGGTTTAAGGAAGAGAGTCACAAGTTCGGATACATACGAGTATTGATTTACAATATATTTGTAATAGTTGTCCACTATACTAAAAATAGTTATCTAACAATATTTGTCCTGTTTAGAAAATTAAGAGATAATTTACCTATTGTCTCTATTTTATCATTGCTATTAAATACTATTTATTATCTAACACATTTCTCAAATCATTAAATTTAATAAAGTTAAAAAATAAAATAATAATATTACTTTTATTATTTATTATTTCTTAAGAGGTGTGTCAAACCAATAGTAGACAACTATAATTGGACCTCGAGGGAGTACATTATATACATGTGAGGTGTCTAACTGCTCACATGATTAGTTCAGATGCCTTGCCAATCATTTCTACCAACTTCTGATATTATACGATATATTATTAAAAAATAATATACATAGATAATGCAAGACTACCAATATATTATTTGAGACTAAAAAATTGACAAACAAAAGTATGCATTTTAATTCTAAATTTTACACAAATATCCAAATGGTAATAAAAAACTACATAGCTAATGCCAAATTTTATACCAAAGAGTGTACTATAAGATACTCCTTCAATTTCATACTAGTTGATCATCTTATTAAAATCAATTATTCATATCAATTGTTTACCTTGCTAAATCAAGAAACATTAATTAAAATTTCTTTATATTATCCTTATAACTAATTTTTTTAGAAAAAATGTTGATCAACTAATATAAAACGGAGAGAGTAATAGTTAATAGCCTTCAAAAGAGAAAAGAAAAAGTCGGGGTTGGCGGTTTCGTTCGAAGAAAAAATGGTGTTTGGTGAGTTGCTATGAACACGTCTTCATTATTCCTCTCCCTTTGACTCTCCTCTTATTTTATACATTTCTCTCCATCCAATTAGCTTCCATAAACCCTACATTTCTTTGACTCTTCTCAATATTTTACTTTATTAGCCAACTCCTTTATTTTTCTCACAAAAAATTCCCACAAACTATACATTTTTCTGCATTAAATAGTATTTTTTTTCTTTCAGACCCATAAAAAAACTAGACTGAGATCTCTTTTTGGAAAATTTTGATACAAGAAAATCATCACATAGTAGATCATGGAAACAGGGACGATCTCTCGACTTCTTCAACCGACTAAGGTTCCAAGTTCCAGTTTTGCGAATTTCACTTCTAACTCTTCCATGTAAGCTTTTATGGATTTTCATTTTCTTGGAAATTCCTTTTTTTTTTTCATATGGGTTGCTCTTAAATTCTGTTATTCTCAATTCTATGTTTTTGTAAGGATTGAGTTCCTTTTTCTTTGTTTTAACGTTTGATTTAATCAATTATATGAATAACTGTTTGAAAGCCAGAATCTTGCTGAAATGTTTAGGATGTTTTGGGTTTGGTAGGAGAAAGGGGTCATCTGGTAGCTTATAATATGGGGAAAATGTTTTGTTTACAAATATTAGGAAGTTACTCTTTACATATATATAACTTTGTAATGACAATCGAATAGAGGGAGTGTATCAAGTATGATGACTCGATAGACTCTCTTGTGAGGGGAAAAGAACCTTTTTAATGATGGGATAGACATAGATTTTTCATTTCCCTGCTAATTTGAATGCCAAAATGAAGTGCTGAACCTGAATTTTTGTCCTGGCAGATGCTGCTCGCAGAAAAGGTTAATGCCTGCTTGCCATTCCTCACATGGTGGGCGAGAAATGAATTCTGATGAGCGAGAGATTACAGTTTTATCTTCTGAACCCACTCTTAAAAAAAGCAGTGTAGTTGGGGGATTGTCTTTACATCGCCCAGTGCACAAGAGAGATGTAGTTGGCAAGACGTTCTGCTCTGTTGGATTGTCTACGTATCCGGGGAGCATTGTTGAGTCTTCTTCACAGACAGCTGAAGAAAAGATCGGAGTGCTACTTTTGAATCTTGGAGGACCAGACACGCTTCATGATGTCCAGCCTTTTCTGTTCAACTTATTTGCTGATCCTGTATGCTAACAATCAGTATAACTCTTTTTTTTTTTCCTAAGTTGAAGTTTAGTTTCATTGATTGTGTTTATGCTAATGGTATGAATTTCGGGTGGCAGGATATTATACGTCTCCCCAGATTGTTCCGATTTCTCCAGCGCCCATTGGCACAACTTATATCTGTTCTCCGAGCTCCAAAAAGTAAGGAAGGATATGCTGCAATTGGAGGTGGTTCCCCTTTACGAAAAATAACAGATGAGCAGGTACAGAAAAACCTCAGTTTATTTATGTGCTCTGTGCTAACAAGTTCTTTTTATTTCATTATGCTGGTGTCATTTTCAACTTGTTAATCCTCTTAAGCTCATCATTACAGGCTAGTGCACTAAAAATGGCGCTAGAAACAAAGGAAGTCCCGGCTAATGTCTATGTTGCGATGCGGTACTGGCACCCGTTCACCGAGGAAGCTGTTCACCAGGTAGGCTTAAAATGCATCCTTGATCCTTCCAGTTGACATTTTCTTGTCTTGATCTTTTGTTTGATCTTGTCTGCGTCTTCTCTCATGTGCTTACACTATAATCTCAACAAGTCATTCGAACACTAGTTTCATTTTTACTTTTCAAATAAGTCTAATATGTTTTGAGAGCTTGAACACGGGCACAATTCACAGAAGTACTAACTAACAAGCACAAATTATAAATCTTTCTACTAAATAAGAATAAAGAATCAGTAAAAAATAGAGTAATTCTATCAGGTAGAATAAAAAATGTTAGAACTATAAGATCCTACACATCTTACAACTACTTTGGCAGTGTTTCTTGATTTCTGTTATTTTGTTACCTTATGACATAAAATATGTTTTCTGTAGCACATATGCTACAAATCCTGGCTTGTATTTTACTGTATAATGAGTATAAATAATGGTATACCATATGCTTTTTCATTCTATATCTATGTTTATATATAACTTGTATTACATGTTCGCTGCAATTGTTCTATGTTCTGAGTTGCATTGTCATATTTAAACTTTGAGCTTTACATAGAAAATGGAGTTTAGCTCATTATATATATATATATATATATATATAAAGAGATAAACTCTATTTTCTATGTAAAGCTCAAA
>NW_006239121.1:894119-920902 GCF_000226075.1 Solanum tuberosum
TATATATATATATATATATATATATATATATATATATATATATATATATATATATATATATATATATATATATATATATATATATATATATATATATATATATATATATATATATATATATATATATATATATATATATATATATATATATATATATATATATATATATATATATATATATATATATATATATATATATATATATATATATATATATATATATATATATATATATATATATATATATATATATATATATATATATATATATATATATAAATAGATAATATCTTTTTTTCCCTTTTCCGTTTCTTTAAAGGTTCTTATGATTTTACACTTTGTCTTACCCTAAAGTAATATTATCTAGGATCTTGATTGTAGAAATCTTATTTTTTACTAGTAGCTTCAGAAAAACTTTTTATTGGGGAAAGTAGCAGATGAATAATAATGGATTAAGTTAGCAACAATAATAACAGATGAGTTTTCTACTTAATGGATCATGGGCTAAAGGTTTCTGTGTTCTTTGTGTTATCTCCTCCTCTCTCCTCTCTCCTCTCTCTTTTCTCGCCCTCCTCCTCCACGGAAAATCTTCCGTCTTTTGTTAATCCCAACAGTAATTGAACTGGATTGTACTTCATGTCTAGCTTTATTAAGTGCCAAGTCAAATAGCTTCTTTGGGCTTGATTTGCTTTCAGCCATGCATGTGTAAAATGTCTAAACCTAAAATAAATATTGTACATGAAACAGAAGAACAAGATATCGGTTACAGTGACCCATGTTTAACAAGAATTAAGCCTTAATCCCGAGCTAGTGGGGATTATATGAATCCTTGCTACCCATTTAATTCCCATTTAGCTCCATTTCCAATCTTCAATACATTAGGTTCTCTAAGCCGTGAATATTGCTAGATTTTCTATTGACAAATACAATCCCTGACGAGATTAAAAAGTCTCTTAGCAAATTGGAGACATACCAAGAAGACTAAGCCTTAATCTCAACTAGGGTGGTACTGCTAAGGGATCTTTTTCTTTCGCCATGCTCTATTTTTCTCCAAG
Organism: Solanum tuberosum; assembly: GCF_000226075.1. Classification (NCBI taxonomy): domain Eukaryota; kingdom Viridiplantae; phylum Streptophyta; class Magnoliopsida; order Solanales; family Solanaceae; genus Solanum; species Solanum tuberosum. The sequence continues at coordinate 895,175 of NW_006239121.1, forward strand.
TTGCATGGATTCTGGGTGATTATTGGTATTTTGAGACAGCTTCCTATAATCATTATGTTTTTTTCATTCCTAGAACCCCCATTGCATCAGAAGGTCTACTTAGGACATGACCAAAGCATTCAAGCCAACTCTCATTTTTATCAGTATGTGCACATTTTATTGAAAAGGAAGGCACAACCCAACTAAAAGAATTGTTTGATAAGTAGTATTCATCATTTTACTGATAAAAAGAAATTACTACTCAACTAAAAAACGTCTGATAAGTACTACTGAACTAAAATTGGAGGACTAGAAAGCTTTTTACAAGCCAAAATTTGGATCAAAGTAGTAAAATGTGAGGAATTCTACTAAAGAAGCCCCTTTTCAGCTTGCAATATATTAAAATATAGCTTCTTATTTTTGTTTTTTTGGGGTTTTCAAGTCCGGCTAACTCCGTCTTAGTCCACGATTAGAATGTTTACACATTATAAGCTAACTTGTCTGTCAATGTCCATTTATGAGGAGCTAATGTTTTGTTCTGGCATTTGCTTAAATCAATTCTGCTAAGAATATTCAGTGATATATAGACCACCTCAAAAAAAAGTGATCTATACTATTGTTTACTGATTTTTCAATTGGTAAATAAACCCTTTTTGTTGAAGCCCGTCCCAGAGTAATTCACATTTTGAAGATAATCATGGCCATTTTCATTTGTAAGAAGTGAAATTGATAGTTTTAGCAATTATGTGTTGTGTTCTGATTACATTGTTTGGAAATATTACTGAAGAAAATTCATTATGCTTTCTTTTCATTAATTTATCTGGATGAGATAGTTTTGGCTTCTGGTAAGCAAAGTCTTGTTAATGTGCTCTGTTTTCCTTAGCAAGCTTGCTATACAACCTCACTACTTTTATGTACAGATATAGTCAAATAGTTATATGCTGATACTTTTGATGAACTGCCAGCTATATATTTGAGATCCTATATTTTTTTTATTTAAAAAGATTTATGTGTTGAAATTCTTGGGTGGAACATGTTTTCTGCACCTACTTGATCCCAGCCAGCAGTTATCCTTTCAAGGACACCCAAATGAATAGTTGGGATTGAATGGACCTAAGAATCACTCTTCTCCTGTGAGCTGGAAATTTCACAGGTCTTAAGTTTGATCTGAATTTGAGTTCCCTGTTGTGGTGCAGATAAAAAGAGATGGGATTACAAAGCTTGTTGTACTGCCTTTATATCCTCAATACTCTATCTCTACAACTGGTTCAAGTGTCCGTGCCCTTCAGAATATTTTCAAGTAACTCTCTTTTTCTTTTCAATTTGGTTACTGCATTTATGGAGTCTCATGTTCTTAAATTGAAGTGTATGCATATACATTTTCCTGGCTCTAATCAATATCTTAACTTTTTGTGTACTCCCAGAGAAGACTCTTATCTGTCCAGACTGCCAGTTGCTGTCATTGAATCCTGGTACCAACGACAAGGTTACATCAAGTCCATGGCAAACTTGATTGAGCAGGAGTTACATAATTTCACTAAGCCTGAGGAGGTAGCATATCTTATTTCTTTATTTGTGTGGCCTTAGTTTCTGATCATCATGGTTATGCTTTTAGTTTGGTGATGAACCGTTCTTTATTATTACTGGGAATTTTTTACTATTTCCAACTCAATTCTAAGAGGGATGTATTTTCAGGTCATGATTTTCTTTAGTGCCCATGGAGTGCCAGTCAGTTATGTTGAAAATGCTGGTGATCCATATAGAGATCAGATGGAAGAGTGCATTTTCTTGATAATGAAAGAGCTGAAAGCTAGAGAAATCAACAATGATCATACGTTGGCTTACCAGGTTTGTCCTAAAGCTTAAGTCCTCCAGATCACTTTTTGTGTTATCCGTAGTTCTCCACATTCTGCAATACCATGTACATTCAGCTCTTCCTAATGGTGCCCTCTAAGTGATTTATTAGAGATCGGAAATAAATGTATTTTTCCACGCTGCAATGACTCAAAGTTCAGTTTAACCAAACTCTATGTGCTTTTACTGATCAGTGTTCACGTCAAAGTGGAACTGTTCCATATTTTTCTCCTTTTTTTTCCTTCCTCCTATTTTTAAAACAGTCTTTTCTTGTGAGAAAGTTTGTAGGGGTTTGAGACAGAATATGACTCCCCTTTTCCTCATTTTACTTCTATCTTGTTCTGTTTCATAAAATATGACGTTTTCCCAAAAATGCCAAAAGTTCATCCCTCAACATTCAGATTGATTTTAGTTTTACTTGTATTATTTCAAATTTGATGCGACATCTTTTCTACCAACTCCAGACTTTTTTACATTTCAGATTTTCCTAACTCTTCTCTAAACTCAGTGTTAATAATCCTTCATCACATTTTATTCTTATACTACGTAAAATGAAGAAACGCAATTTCATTAATGTGGGGAAGTTCCTGTATACAAGAAATATACCAAAAACTAAATATAGTGGGATGAAGGTACTTTTCCCTCGTGGTGAATTAATTCAGTATTATCCTTTTGCATTCCAGAGCCGAGTTGGTCCTGTACAATGGTTGAAGCCATACACTGATGAAGTTCTTGTTGAGCTTGGACAGAAAGGTGTAAAGTCTCTGTTGGCTGTTCCTGTAAGGTATGCATACTAGCACCTGAAACTTAGCTTCTCAATGAGTTGTGGTGTCATGGGATCAAAACTAAGTGCTATCTATTTGTTGGGCGATTTTTTCTTAGATTAACGACCTCTTTTAGACTTTCTATGGGCTGTCATGCAAATTTAACATGGATACATTTTGTTGAAAACTATTTCAAGTCTACTATGGTTTCTCTAGCCAGACCTGATTTGCTGGAGAAGGCAACAGGAAGACCACATGACTCATGGGTCCTATTGCTCCTAATTGATAACTTGAATTTATAGAATGGATCGTCACTTATGGATGCTAATCTCTTGTGCATGAGAGGTTGGAAAATTAATACTTCGACTATTAACCGTGAGAACCTCTTTGATTAGTTGGAAGAAAAAGAAAAGGGGGTGAGATGTTTTACCTTACTTGAAGTGTCTTGAAATTCTTCAGTTAGTGCCTTAGTGGTATTATCCCAATGGTTTTAAGTCTCCTGCATATTCATAAAACTGATGTGGGATTTGGAGCGACAATAGCCAACTGTCTCTGAGATACATTTTAGTTGAGGGATTTAGTAAGGGACAATGCTTTTGTTGACTTGGTAGGAAGTGCTTCTTCTCTTATGAATGTTTGTTGGCTTACTTTTTACTTGTCTGCAAAATAACACAATCTCTTGCTTTATTCTTGATATCTCACCTAATGTATCCATGCTATTGGAATTTCAGCTTTGTGAGCGAGCATATAGAGACTCTTGAAGAGATTGATATGGAATACAAGGAGTTAGCACTTGAATCGGGAATTGAAAATTGGGGTCGTGTTCCTGCTCTGAATTGCACCTCCTCTTTCATAACTGATCTGGCAGATGCAGTTATTGAAGCATTGCCTTCGACAATGGCAATGTCTCCGTCCACTGGTACAGAGGAAGAAGTTGATAATGATCCCATGCAATATTTTTTGAAAATGTTTTTCGGATCACTCTTAGCATTTGTTTTTCTGTTTTCACCAAAGATGGTATCAGCTTTTAAGAAGAACATACTTTAGGGAGCACAGAGATCCTTTACAGAAATAGTGCAGAGATCAAGAAGCAATCTGTGATGCCACCTGAAAGATTTTTGATTTTATAAACAATTTACAAGTGTTGTTTCTCTTAGTTAGGTATCACTTTTATTAGAGAGACTTGATTCAACAGTTGTGAAGTGCCAGTATTCTGTTTCTGGGGCAGCACTTGTGCATAGAAAGATAACAAATCAGAGATGCAACAATCTTTGTGGCTTCAGTTTTAGACTCTATACAAATATCATCTATTTTTGTAAATCTACGAATTATTTTCTATTATACAATTGATTTCTCTTGATTAAGCATTTGTAGAAACAGCAAGGACAAATTAAGTAAAGTAATGCATCTTGATGAGATACTTCTAATAGTTCATACGTGAAAACAATATAGAGAGAAATGCAAGGTAAGCTTAATGTGGCCTAGCCTTTCTTAGACCCACACTCGTGCTCAAGAGAAGCTTAGTGCAGTGAGCTAACATGAATTCTGGCAATGTAATTGGACTCTCATGTTGATCTGAATGAATCGTTCTTCTTAAAGCAAATGTGATCTAAGCAAGACGCCAAATTCCATTTTGTAGGGAAGGAGCCTACGATGTATGTCTAAAAGCAATTGCGATCTAAGCAAGACACCGTATTACAACATTTTGTAGGAAAGGAGGACCTACTTAATATGGAACTCATAAATGTAGTCATTAGTATGGTGACCATTATCCTTTTTGACATACAATCTTGTATGTGTTCCTAAGAAGATAAATTTGTCCATTTTTTGGAGTCTCAAAAGAGCGTGGAAATGCATGAGTCTTAAATCGAAAAGAGAACTCCAGAAAAATTAGAATTTGTGTATTGAGTTATAAGGCTCTAGTAACTAAATGAAGTTGTAACAAATATTATGGAAATAAATCGACTTCAAGGCTGATGAATCTTGCATCAGATATGCTTTACAATAAACAAAGCAAACTAGACGTTCCATTAAAATAAATTGAAAATGTCATAAACCAAAGTTAACTATTCAAAAAATCTCAATTAGGTCCTTGTATTCTTGGTTGAAAACTCATGAACACAGTTTGAACACCCTCAATCCAAATCTTTACACTTAATCTTTTAGAAACACTCAAATCACGAGAGAGGTGGTAAGAAAACCTGGCGTGCAATTTCCTCATCCGTCAACCCAAACAATTTGGCAATATCATTCTCAGGATACAAACTCAAGTTCAATATCCAAGAAACTTTTCTTTTCAATTGAACAGCGTAAACACATCAGTCATTGATGGTCTTTCAAAGGATGAACAGGAACAGAAAAAAAAAAAACCAAAAGCAAACACTGGGAGAAAGAATCACTCACCAGTACCTGAAATTCATTGTCCGGCCAATTCAGATTCATGCCGGAAAAAGAGAGAGGCAAAATGCTCCCTCCCAAAAGATTATCCATGTCAAAAGCTCAATCTGAGACCTTTAGTTGAAGGAAGAGTGATCCTTGCATCGCAACACACCCCTTGTAGGTATAAGAATGTTATAGTGATAATGATATCTTCAGGGATTTAATTATGTAACAAGAAACAGTAATCATGAAAACAATATGCTCAAAGCTGCTTTATTGAAGCAAACATATGGCTCCTAACTCATCCTCTACGTAAATTGTACTTGCCAAACATCAAAATTTGAAAATCTGTATCTCGTTGGTATGTGTTGTCCCGCACAAGTTAGAGATTGAAGATGATCTTTTATCGACAGTGATACAAGTCATTACTTTGAAACCTAATATTTGGGAGATTTAAACATAATAACCAGTAATCGTGAACCCTCGACCTACAATCTCCCCAGCACAAAACCAAGCAAAACATTCTAGCCCAAAAAGAGCAGCAATGCCAGCATCCTCAATTTTCAGCTCCTGTCTGTGCTTCCACAAGTTCTTGACATCATCAAGTTCCTTCCAGAATGCTTGATAACGTCCAGGAATACTGTCCCAAAAAGAAGAGATATCATTAGTACAAGATGAATGAAAGGTATAAATGGAACAAGTTTTCTATCAGGAAAGAAAAAGGAGCATATCTTCTATCTGCTCTGACATAATTCAACAATGAGCCAACAATTTATAAAGAGAAGCATAAAACTTTTTGCAACGAATAACTACGACAAATGGAAGCAGAATTACTCTTGCTCTCAGCAAACCAAAAAAATCCTCACAGCAGATACTAATCCAAATTGTCCAGTCCTTTTTTGGGTGATCTGTAATATTCTATTTTCTTGGCAATGAAAATTCCAAAAGATAGAGTCCCTCTATCCCGTTTAACAGCATACTTTACATATGGATTAACATGAAATGTTTGGGGCACATAGAAATTCTCAATGCCACTTTCCAGTATAAAAATCATCAAACAAATCAGCATGCCACAGAAAGCAGGACAGTGAGAGCAACAAGATCAAAGAGCAATACTCTATTTGATAACTCACCTTGCGAAGTCATCAACAATCATGTTGCTTGGATCCTCCAGAGATGCAGTTGTGTGTGTGTTGGATCCTCCAATAGATATGCATTTTTGGAGGATCCGATAGGGGAGTCACGATTTTTGTGGAGGATCCGAACAACATAGATCAACAACAAATGCAAGCTCAAGCAACTTTTGTGAACAAGGGAACTTAGAGAGGATAGGGTCCCGGAAGTTTTTCAATAAATAAGTGATTCCTCAAAGACGGATCATTAAGGTTCCTAATGAGATGATAGAACAAGAAAAATACTACAACCACAAGATGATGAGCAGTTTGCAGTCTAAACCCTACAGCCCTAAGGTAACCTAGCTACACCCAACTTATGGATAACATGCATCGAAAACAGTAAGAAGATTGGCCCAACATTTCCTACATCCGTCCATCTTGTCTGCTGATTACCAATTGAATACTTTCAAGTAATGGACAGGTAGGTTGAAGCTAGTGTTTTGGACGGCGAAAGGTGATAAAAGGCGACAAGGGTCTGCCTTGCCACAAGGCGAGGTGAGCGGCGAGGCGCTCGCCATTTTGAAATGCGATACCAATTAATACCAAAAAGTTAAAATATTTAATTGCATATGTAAATAATCAGATTCTCAATAGCAATAACATATTAGCAAATATTTCAATTCAAACACTACTAAAAGTCTAGAACTTGAATGAGAAAAAAACAGAACAAAAGTCAAAACAGAGGTAGAAGCGACTCTAAAGTATGAAGAAGAAGAAGGAAAAAGAAACCGAGGAAGATGAAATTTGAAGAAGAAATATGTATTGGTTGGACTTTGGAGTAGCCGGAAAAAGATGGCCAAACTCGGAAAACCCTAAAAGTACCTTTTAACTTTTAAAACCCTAAATTGGTTGCATTTTTTTTAAGATAATACAAAAGGCGACGCCTTTCCCGCCTTTCTTGCCTCTCGCCTCTCGCCTTTTGTCTCCATGGCGTCACCTTTTGGAGATCGCCTCGCCACAAAGCTAAAAGGCGATGAAGGGTCGCCTTGCCTCGCCTCTCGCCATTGGCGATGAGGCGATCGCCTTTCACAACACTGTCACTTGAAGCAATCATCATTTACTATCTACAAAGACTAAAGTATTTGTACATTAAAAGGATAGAAGTGATGAATAACAAACCTAGCTAAGCGAGTATAGAACACTTGTTTCGCCAAATGCTGGCATTTCTCCACAGTAGGTGGCTCTTGAATGTATTGTTTGTTCTGCTCCAACATCTGCTTGTAGTATGCACATCCATTCTTGGTCAAGAACTTTGAAGCTTCAAGGGCCTTTGCTTTCACTATCGGCAGTTTTGACGCCATTGTTTCGTAACCTACAAATAACAATGCACTGTGAAAAACATTGTCACAAGTGTTGAACATAGAAGAAAAGTATATGAAAGTGTGAAATCTGTTAGGGTTTGGCACAAAGTACAATTCAAAAGATCAAATTAAAGAGAATTATATGAAGAAACAACTATACGGAGAAGAATTAAAATGCATTTCAACTGGAATATATGGAGTAAAAACCATGTCAATAAAGTTCAAACCCATTTTAAGTTCCGACTCAAATGTAAAAACTTATTCGTAATTACTTTTCAGTTTTCATACACTAAATTTCTAATTCTATACACCTAATCACAACACGTTATCGATAATGTTTACAGTTCAGTGATGTCCTCTTCATGATAGAGATAATTTAGTGTCACGGTATCAGCCTGCATCAAATGGCTGTAGCAAGGTCAAGTACACTAGCTTCAAAGCATAAGTCTGCTTCAAGACTCTTATTTACTTCTCTTATTTTTTTGTAACTGAGAAATCCTCGAGGGCCAGTATTTACACAACTCGGAACTCAGTAGATAATGGGTTCCACACATTTTACTATTCATCACTACTCTTTGAAGTAACCGACATCAAAATGGAACATAAATAGTTCATTCTGTTTTCCTCAACATTGGCAATAAGCTTCAGCTAGCTATGTCTGGATTACACACGAAACCTTTTTTTAATCACGGGCAAGGCATTTAACTATCAAAGACCCAACTCCTAACACATTTTCCTACAACAAGTGATTGATTCACAATTATGAAAACTATAATCACTCTACAAGGACACATTTCATCATTGCACATGGAACAGCTCACAAGTTGCAATTTGTTTGTTTACGCTTTTTAGAATTTCACATAATCTGAATTTTTCATTAAAAATGCAGTCTTTTACCACCCCCACAAACACACAAATATTTCCAAGAAGAGATTCCAAAAAAAATTGCAATTGAAAGCATATAATAAATCCTCAAGAAGCCCCATTTGGAGGATTAACCAAACCCATACAATGAAAAATTGAAGGCCTTCAAATTATTCAGACAAACAAAAATCAAATAATTAAAAGAAGAGAAGTAGGCATAAGCAGAAAGAGACAGTGAATCACCTCTAAAGATCGAAAATGTGATGATTCCTTCAGCTGCAGAGAGAGATAGACAGAGGGTTTTGAAGCTGAATTAGTATATATATTTTTGTATATTAATACATATTTATTTGATCAATAAGCTAAATGTGTAACTTGTCCTTTTCTTTTAAGAAAAAAAATTAAGTAGCTTATAAACTTTTTTGTTTTTTTTTCAGTCTTAATGCTTATAAACTAAAAATAACTTTGGCAAAAATTGGTCATCTTTAATTTGTACCTTTTCTGCTTAATAGCTACTATTTATTTTGATAAATATTTTATTATTTTATTCTTAATGTCTTTTCTAATTCTCAGAACACTTCCCCAAAAATATAACTTCAAACTCTCCCCATTTTCTAAAATATTTTCGTCACTGTTTTTTATTTATTTATTTACCCCTTCCACTTTATTGACTTTCTTGGTGACTCGAACGCAGATCATCGGGTTACCATTCGAGCAATTCCCTCCCATCTCATTTTCTTCATTGTTATTCTACTCAATAAGAGTATTTTTTTTTTAATTTATAATTTCTGTAAATACATTTAAGAACATATGAATCTTATTTATAAATTAAGTTTTTAACACTTCAACGCAAAACGTAATTATTTATTAAATAGTTTCAACACATGATGCTTATCATTTATCAACGATGTCAATCACCTAATCTAAACAGACTCCTGTCATTCTAAAACAATAATTTATTACTTCCTTCATCTCATGATATTTGATTGTACAAGTAAATTTTAAAAGTCCATAAAATTTTATATGGCTATAAATCATATCTTAAGAACAAAATAAGGAATTTAAAGATACATTATTTTTAAATATAGAGGAATATTATTCCTTTTGGGACAAATTCAAATTAAAAATGTACTAGGTAAACTGAAACAAATAAGTACAAATTTTGACACTTGGAACACAAATGCATGACTGCTTATTTATAAAAAACTCAGTTTTTTCCCGAAAAATGATTTTCAACACTTGTATCAACTAATTTTTAATTAGCTAAGTCGATAGAACAACGGGGAGAAGGGAAGAGAACATTCCTACAAAGAAAGCATCCATTTAAGAGTTTTTATATTAGAGAGAAGAAAAGAGGTTTGACCAACATGATCATATAAGTAACTCAAGACAAACAAACTTCAACTGAAGTTTCAGACTCTCTTAATACACCAGAAACCTAAACATAATACCAAAGTAAAGCATAACAAAATATGGAAACAATCTTTATATAAAGGAGCTAGCTATCACTTAATCCTTCCAAGTAGCATCCATTAACTCTGAGGTGAGGCTTTTGGAACCCCCCCAGTACTAGGTTGAACAGACTGGGATGTCGGATTTGCAACACCATTGCCATCAGAAGAGTACGCTGCCGGAGGCTGCACATAACCGCCAGCATAGGCACTACTGTAAGGTGGTGGCTGCTGTCCATAGCTAGCAGCCCCATACCCAGGGTGAGCTGTTGGAGTGCCATAAGAGGATGGAGGTCGCTGAGTCCCAGAATCACCCTGACCATAACCTGATTGAGCAGTTGCTGCCTGTGGATACCCGGGCTGCACCGGTGGAGGTTGGGCATAGCCACCTTGTGCACTAGGAGATTGTTGAGGCTGACCATAAGCTGGATGACTAGTCGGAGGCTTTTGGGCTTGAGGGGGCCCATAACCTGCTGCTGACTGGGTGCCATACACACCTTGGGAAGTAGGTGGCATCCCATACCCAGCTTGAGTAGAGCCTTGAGATGGGTAACTAGGAGTAGGGCTGGGCTGCTGGCCAGACTGATAGCCTTGTTGGCCCACGGCTGATGACTGAGCTGGTGCAGGTGCTTGACTGCCATCACCTTGTGTACCATGTGAAGTGTTGTGGCCATCAGAAGTTGGGTTCGGTACATTACCATAGCTTGGAGTAGAGCTATAACCTTGTTGCTGATCATAACCAGTACCCTGATAACCAGAGTGAGCAGCAGGTGCATGATATCCGCCGTAGCCATCTTGGGAGTAGCTCTGTCCCTGGTTGTAACCTGTGGCTGAAGGCTGATTGTAACCGTAGGCAGTAGTATCAGTTGAAGCAGCTGAACCTCCAGGTGTTTGTTGCTGTTGTGGGGGTGCCTGCTGACTATAGTAATCATAACCACCTGCACCACCTGCCTGAGACGTTTGTTGATTTGGTGCAGTTGTCTGATCCCAACCAGAGGCATATCCACCAGAGGCCTGTTGTGGAGGGTAACCAGGGTAGGGTGGTTGAGACGTGTTATATTGGGGAGATGGACCTGGATATGCTCCAGGTTGAAGGTAACCATAACCAGGTTGTTGCATCTGCGCACCAGGAGGAGCCCAGCTTGCAGGAGGTTGAGTTTGATAACCTTGTTGAGGATATCCTCCAGCCATTCCTGGATTTCTAACACGATTCTGCGAGGAATTGTTGTCTAAAATGAACCAAGAACGATTGATCCAGTTGCATATAATAAGACATTTTCAAAGCGCAAAACAAGCACATAGAGATAACATAAACACAGCAGATTAACCAGCAGCATTACCACAATATAACCCCAGCATAACTGAAAAATTACCCAACATGATACGGAAAATACAGATGCATCAAGACAAGTGTAGGCGCCTACATACCGTACTGGTTGTGTGGTACAAACTCCTGCTTTCCCATCTTCATCCTATTTGAAGCGACGGGTACCATAACAAATAGAAAAGACCATACAAATTCTACACATATGCAAAATAATTCCCAACACAAATACACTAACAATGGCCAAAGGAGAAATATAGGCCTTAGTGACCCACCTTATTAAAAGATGAAACGATGGTAGGTGAGAGCTTTATGCTGTCAGCAGAGAAATTACTCACATATTGAAAGCATCTCACTACAATATCCTGAACTAAATTATACAATCCAGGCTCTCAGTCATCCTAAATAAACACAATTTATGAAGATATTAATTAATCCAGAATAAACACAACAGCTCCATGTTATGGGCTCCAAAGATGAACTCTTTATCCTGGTGCTGTCTTCATGAATAATGACGTAGAGTAGACCAAATAGGAAAAAAAGTGTTATTATGGAAAAAAATGACATTAGTGAACACAAACGGAAAATAATATTGCCAACACGTCGTAGCAATTACTTATTTATTTATTTATATAAAGCTGGTAATGTTGTATTCCCTAGCATTAGAAAGGCAACATACCACTTTCTCTTGATACAAGATATGTCAGTCATAAAGACACTGCAAAGCATAACCTAACTACTGCAACAACTGGACTAGAACAAGAAAGCACTTAATCTTCTCGGGCATCACTAAGACGTGTGAGAAAAATCTCTATCTCTGTGACTAGAATGTTTATGAATATTCTCAGATGCAACGGATAATCAATTATATGGCACAATAAATGGATTTCTAATTTTGAAATAAAAAATACCAACAAAGTAATAGGAATTCTATGCAGCATAAGTTTCTACCTAACAAACATCCTAGAAATAAATCCAGTTAATATTGACCAGTGTGAAAAATTAATAATATCTCAATTTTGACTCCAAAGAGAAAGAAATAATCTCACAACTTGGTCCACTCCCCTGCATCTCTAGAAATGAAGGGTGTCTTTCACTCCAAAAAGAGATAAGTTGTCAGTAGTTAGGTTGGAAACCATACCAGAACACTGCTGAGGGAACACCAACACTAAATGGTTTCATGTTGGTGTCACCTATTGTCCAATACACACTAGCCTACAACATTTCCACAATATCAGTGACTGGACACAAAATTCAACGGCTACAGTTTATATCTTATCCTGATATTAACTAAAGAACTCAAACCAAGAATGATCACAATTCTTATAGATAAGAATGCATCCTTAATATTAGAGAAATTTTAGATTGGTTTTAGTTACCTTCTTGAAAAGGCTTGTCGCAACCTGCCTCACACAAAATCAAATATCCAGAAGTCCAGTATAATATTGAACAGATCAGTACACAAAATAAAGGGTTTATCTAGATTTTTGTATGATCATCATCAATATAATAACTTAAACCTAACATAGACTTCAGACGAACCCAACCCTACACCACCTAACCACCTCAATGAACTTGTGAAGAAACTAATCACAAAACTGACATAAGAAGATGCAACGTCATACTGCAGATATGTTTTACAGATTGACCATTTACCCAAAATCAATATGGAGTTGTACTGAAGAGTGGAATACTGCACTCTCCATGACCACTTGAAACTAGAACTGAAGTATATGACTGAAAGGAGTAAGAGAGGACCTAATTACAACTAGGAAAAAAGCATGACTGAAATGAATAAGAATACTCCCCTCAAAAGTAAAGCAGAGCAGGTGCTCATCTCCTTCATACATGGATAATTTGAAATGAATTAGTAAGTCCCATGGACTGAAACTGTAGATAAAAAAGATGTCTGCTAAATGATATCTGCAAGCTATTGAATTCAGACAGGGATATCCATTCATCACAACTTTGGATACAAGTGATGAACACCCAGTGGAAGTTAAGACTTAAAAATGCTCAGCTCATCATCCATGATGCTTTAGCAACATAATAAATAATAAAATATTGTGGTTTGAGCAATCCTAATTTAGAATTCAGCTGGGAACTCACTAATGCAAAAAAGTTAGAGAAGGAAAGCTAGAACATTCAAATAAATTGCAATCCTCCACAAATTTAAATCAAGGTGCACAGTAAGAAACAACAAATCCACATCACAAAATACGACATAATCATACATACAACAACATTAACACAGCTGAAAATGATGGATGAAACAGACAGAGATGTTAGCAGTCAGATTGACAGATTATGCAACTACAGATACCTCACTAGTAACTTCATACACCAGCTGCTTAGCAGCCTCAATCTGTTCAGTTGACCCATCAATTTGTACTGTCCTTTCTGTTGATGTATCACCTGGAGGCAAGTGTAGAGGAATCACCTGTGACAAGTTGGGAAAGGTAAGACAACTGACTTTGAATCTCAACTAAACTGATATGTGATGCTGAAACCACGCAAATCATTAGAGTCCTTGACAAAAGGGCATCACTACCATCGCGAAAGTTGCAACACTATCTGCAGAAGATTTTATTATTACCTGAATACGCGCTCCAGTCCTTGCTTGCATATTTTTTATGGTTTCACCTCCTTTGCCAATAATAAGACCAACCTAAAAGCATTTCAATAGGTATGAGAGATAAGATAAACAGGAAACAGTGTATTGCATGATTAACCAACTACAGCAGTAAAAGTCACCTTGTTGTTGGCGACTTTCATTACAAATTGTTCTGCCCCAGCAACCTGTCCAGTTATCCTCCGGGAAACTATGCCTGAACCTCCTGCATCAGCCTATTTGATATATATTGTGCAAGGGAAACACATTTGAAAAGGAAGAACAAGTTCAGTTTGGTTAGATTCAACACATGAAAGCATTTTAAGGTACAGTTAAGTTCAGGTATAGACAGATAAATAGTACCTCAGAAAGAACGTCACTAATTAATTGTTCAGCCTTAGCAATTTGCTCTGGTGTTCCCACAAGTTCAACCCCCCTAGTACGAGAATGTGGATCAGAATCCATGTCTCGAGTAACCTGAATCTTGGCTCCAGACTGTAGTTGAAGATACTTGATTGTCTCCCCACCCCTGCCTATGATCACTCCAACTCTGGCATTTGGTACCTCAATCTTCTTGCTTGGCCCCGGATAACCATATGAATTTGTCACGGCTGGATTAACAAAGGGTTTGTCTGCAGTTCAATAAAATACAGAACATGTAAACAGTAAGTGGACTCATAAGTAAAGTTGGCTACAGAGGGAACATAAGAACATCAAGAGATATAAAGCACAGGAAAAGTGACCGCATTAAAGCTAAAAAGAAGCAGCAATTTGCTACTGATATTATCACTATAAGTTCAGAATACAACTATTGACCTGTAATCATTAAAATACAAGTCATAAAATTCTCAGGGTAAAAATTCAACAGTCGCAGCAGCCATTCATTTACAATACCATGTAACTATCAGCACAGACCCAAAGTAAATGATAGTGCAGTAAAAGTTGGGAGATTCTCGAAATGACAAAACCTTACAATCTTACAGTAAAAGAATGGATAAATGCACAAAAACTAAGCCATTTTCAAGAGTACAATAAAAGAACTATTAATAACAGAAAAGAAACAAAACAACTGTAAACATTTACATTTCCAGGCATGATTTTTCCAGCGATTCCATCTATTAATCCAAAATCTACGAAGAAAATAGGCATAGACGCAACAAATACCATCTCAAAAGAAGTAGGAGTAAAAAAGTGAGCAGAAGACCGATCACAATAGCTATAACACTGGAGAATCATTTAATTAACTAAACTCCTTATTCACAAAGGAGAACAACTAATCTTCAAAAGAAGACACAAACACTGGAGAATCATTTAGAAGAAAATAAACAGAATTATCCAATAGAAAACAAGAGTTAAAAAAAATAAAACTTACGTTCGACAGAATCAAATCCAGAGCCGTTATCAACTCGCGCTTTTTTGGGCTCCGCGGTGTTCAATAGCCTAGCGGCGATTTCCTGAGCCTTCTGCTTAGCGAGCTGGAAATCATCCATAGGCGGAGGAACGGTGTTGTAAGAAGCATCAGGTGATTGGGAAGAAATCGGGGCAGAGAATCCAGTGGGTTTACGGGAAATAGTCTGCTCTTCCTCGTACTTCCTCTTGTTGGTTCCAACCTCTGATGCGTAATGGACGTCCTCTTCCGCCATTGTTGTTGTATGGGGAATCTGATGAGAAGTAGAGTATAGAGTTCTGAAACCCTAAATGAAAGATTGACGAAGGATTAGAGAAAATTGTGGGAGAAACGAACCCATTTTATACTTCTTTTAAATCATAATATCTTTTTTAATTTTTTAATCTATATATCAAATTTCCTATAAAAAAATATTGATTTTATCCTTAAAAAAAAGTCAGAAATATTAATTGAGTACATAAGGTAACGTTGTTCTATAATGAACTAAATAAACATAATTAAAAAATATTAGTTTTAACATAATATATAATATGATAACCTTATAAACATATTTTAATGCAAGTAATACAAAAATAAAGTTATATTTCATGACAATTTCTTAAAAGATCATCTATTTATATTCTAAATAAATTTTAAATTATAATTTAGAAAATATTTACTAAAGATAATCAAAATCTTTTATCTACATAGATTATGGAGAATAAGAGATAATTATAATACATAAGTGTGCTCTTTAACTTAGATTCAGCTGACTTCTATGCCCTTCAATTTTAGGTGAGCACAATCAGACACTTAAACTTTTAAAGTTGAAAGAGTAGGCACACACATCTTTCATGAAAATTGACGTGACATACATTCGAACTAATTTGTCTTATATCATGTATGACACATATTATTCCATTTGTGTCTATTTATTTAATTTTATACAAATTTAAGTGTTTGCCTATATACACTTAAAATTTGGAGGGCATAAATATCGTTTGAGATCAAGTTAAATGACACGTCTACATATTATACCTAAAAGATAAGTGGATATTGGATATGCATGCATATTATACATACACATATACTTAATGCATGAAATATTAGAATATCAATTATAAAAAATAACATTAGATTTTGTAACAAACTTATAGAAGGATTATTCTACTTGTTGACATCCAATGTTGGCATGATATTTTCAAAGTTAATACTTTTAAATATTTTATTTGTTAAATAGTTTAAAATACACGTGTTTTTATTTTTAATGCAATTTATCGATAATCATCCTTATTTCTCAAAATGTTAGAATTTTTATCAGTTAATTTTGATCACATTGTTTTGGTCACAATCAATTGAATATATTCACAATATTTGTTCAGTTTGATTAAACCATCTCTCTTTGTTGAATTGCATTTTTATATGTCATTGGTTACATTCGTTATATTTGTTCATATCAGTTAAGTATTTTTTTAGCATAGTCTAGAAATACATTTAAATACAGATAAAGAATTACATACATAAATATTTTATTAGCCAATAATTTTGGGCACATGGTTTTGAACCCATGATTTTGAGTCCATGATATTGTACAAAAGATAGTTTTAAATTTCCCATATAAGCTTTACTTGGTCCCAAAGTAAAGGTAGTGGTAAAAATTATATTTTTTAAATTTAAGCAAAACTCATTTTTTCTCTGGCCCACCAGGGCCAAAAACCAACCAACATTCCCTCTCACAAACCAACCCAATATCTCCCTCATCTTCTCCAGCTGCTTACACAACCCCAAACTTTACCCCATGCCATCACTACACCTCCGAGCTTCAGCGAACAACCACCAAATGACCCCAACCCTTTCACCCTCCATTCTCCCTTAACATATCTCAAATGTACACTGCCTCCAGCCCACTTTCCCTTTTTAATTTTTTTTGTTTTGCAGGTGTACGAGTTACTGCGAAGGCAAGGCACTCCACTGCCTTCATGTTCTTCACTTTTCTGGCGGAATCTGGCCAACCAAACAGACCCCAATCGCACTCCGTCTCCCTTTTCCCTTTTTGTTTTTATTTGTTCTGCAAGTGTTTGAACTGCTGCGAAGGCAAGGCACTCCATTTCCTTGTCTTCTTCACTTTTCTGGTGAAATCTGGCCAACCAAACAGACCTTAATCGCACTCCGCCTCCTTCCCTTTTTTCTCCTTTTATTTTTACTTATTTTGCAGGTGTACAAATCAATATCTTTTGGTGACGCCACCAACTCCAACAACAACAGTCAAGAGCTCCCTTACGTGACTGAACAAAACTACTCAACACCGCCTTATTTCTTTACCCCATCACTGTTTCAACCACCACCAAACCACTGTTGTTACTCCATCTCCAACGAAACAAAACCACCGGACCACCACCCAACCAGTCCACAAAACAACCAAAATCCCACCTCGACTACCTCTTCCCCAGTAGTGAAACCTGACCCAGTAGCTGGTGGATCAAAAAAAATACCCAACTCCCGAAATCCCCAACGGGGTGCTTGAGATTCGTTCGAATATCGGTGCGCACAAATAAAATATGTTTATAACACCCCAAAAAAATTTGAGCTAAGACTCGAACCATTCTTAGTTGTGAGTAAGATTTTATCAAGAAATTTAAATTTTCTTAAGTGTTAAGTTCACTAGATGAAGCACCTTGAGTTCTAAAAAGAACTAAAGAGAATTCATTCAAGTCATTCCTAAGTGCCTTTAAGTTTTAGGTCAACTTCAAATGACCATAACTTTTAGCACAAGATGAGTTAGGAGACCCATAAGATATCAAATGAAAGATATCTGAGTCATCTTTCCAACGCTACCGCCTTTGCTAAATTTTGAGTTTGGATGAGAAAGATATGCCCAATTGAGTTCATCCTGTCCAATTAAGGAAAATTACCCGAAATAATGAGGGGTATTTTGGTCTTTTCCTTACCCTACTAGCCTAGCTCATTTTTGTTAACCTTTTTGGGGTCTAAACCGATTGAAATCGGTTTTATTTATTCCTAAATTATGCTTAGGGTTTTGAGAGGAGTTCAAGAAGAGGAAAATAGGAGAAAAGGAAGAACGATCAAGATTCTTGCAATCTTTGAGGGGTTTTCGCCAAGGATTCGATCCTAAGAGGTATGTAAATTTTCATAGTGTTGGGTCCGTTCACCCACACACCAATCATGAGTTTCTCTTGCGAATCTATCTATAAATTAAGTTCTTGAAGTATTGCTTTCGTTCTTGAATTAGGATGGGTTTGATGAGTTCTTCAGATAAATCTATGAGTTTGAGGGTTGTTTTTTAGTAGATTATTGTGTAATTGTATTGGGTAATTGAATCTAAGGAAAATTTGAGGAAACCAATCAATTTTTGGTGAATTAGGATCAGAAAATGAGAAGAAAAATTCGTCGGAATGTTCTTGGGGAAGGGTGGAGCGACGCGCCTCAGATGCACCAGAGGGTCTGACGTGGCACACCAATAGTGCACCAAAATGGGGTTTCTGAAGTTCAGGGGATGGCGCCCCGCGCCAGCAATGCGCCAGGTTCGCCTGCCCCACATTTTTCCATCGTTTGCTCCGTCTAAGTTCTTTTAATGTGTACCTTTACTCCATTTTTGATTCTAACTAATCTAAACTACATCTAAACATCGAGAGATCATTCATGACATGAATCATAACCCTTGAATTCATAATTTAATTTTAAGGAAGAGTTATGAGTAAAGTTTGAGAAAGTCCCTTTGAGTCTTTTCGAGGAGTCTTCTACAATTACTTATAAATTGTTTCAAGACTCGAGTAAGTGAGTATGAGAATGAGGATGATGTATTCATGAGTCTACATTATCATTGAGATCCTTGAGTCAAGTTAGTCATGCCCATAATTCCGCATGAGCTCCATAAATTGAGTTTCTTTGAGAGGGGTAGTATCTTCGAGTTATATGTTCTTGAGTATTGAGTTCCTAATCCTTTTTGAAACTATATTTCATAATTATGGATTACCATATGTTATACATGGAGGTCCTTGAGTTGAGTCGGTCATGCCCATAATTTTACATGAACCCTATGAGTCGAGCAATCTTGAAATGAGTAGTATAATTGAGTCCTTGAGTTCTGAAGTTGTTGAGTTTCACATATTGAGTTATATATATGGTTATTGAAACCCTTGAATTGAGCTGTTCACGTCCATAATTCGGCATGAATCCTACTTTGAGAAGTTTTTTACAATTATTTATAATATGTTTAAAGACTTTTAGTAAATGAGTATGAGGAAGAGGAGAGTCGAGTTTCATTTTTCAAAATGAATATATGGAAACTAAGTATTCCCAAGAGTAAATGCTTTTACATTTCAAATGAGGGGAAACACCGATTTCCAAAGGAGTTTATGAGGAGTTTGAGTACTATCTCTTTTAAGAGAAATCTTTTGAGTAATAATCTCAAAGTTTGAGGATGAGGAAATATTTTTTTTAAAACATATGAGCATTAGTTATATTTTTGGAAGTAGTATTGAGCACCGATATGGGAGAGAGTTCAGAAAACTCATAGCCCCCATAAACCATGTAGCCAACGTGGGTAGAAAGGGTCATACTTTTTAGATGATTCCTTATTGCTTTTTAAGCATAACTTAGTGGATCCACTTAGTTGAGGAGTTCTATACGGGATAAGGTATATGACAGTTCTGACAGCGTGGGCGAGACGTTGTATCATCACATAGCTCATAGTGATGTTGTCGATTAGAGAATCTCCCAAACAAGAGTTATTATTGTATTTTTACATACAAATGAGTTATTATTGTATTTTTACATACAATTGAGTTGCTATCTATTGTTTTGCAGTTTTCCATATATTGCATCTTTTATTGTAGCTTTATCCTTGAGTATCTTGAGCTGAGTATCTTGAGTTGAGTATCTTGAGTTAAGTATCTTGAGTTGCGTATCTTGAGTTGAGTATTCTATTCTTGAGTGGGGTTTGAGTTGAGTTGAGTGAGTTGGAGAAGAGGTAAGTACGTTTCCTTTTATCAAATCAAGCTTATGTTTATGTTTTAGAATTCCCCTTACATGCTCGTACATTCAATGTACTGACGCCATTTGGCCTGCATCATTTCATGATGGAGATACATGTATTCAGGATCATCAACAAACGTTTCGTTGGGGTCATGTGGTAGTCCAATCAGCTATGGTGAGCCTTTTTATAAATCGGAGGATTTCACCTTTA
Organism: Solanum tuberosum; assembly: GCF_000226075.1. Lineage (NCBI taxonomy): Eukaryota > Viridiplantae > Streptophyta > Magnoliopsida > Solanales > Solanaceae > Solanum > Solanum tuberosum. The sequence continues at coordinate 915,470 of NW_006239121.1, forward strand.
CCTTATAGTTTGTAATTTTGAGATGTCGTGGGTCTTGTCCCGATATCCTTTTGTAATAGTAGAGGCTTCATAGATAGACAAAGTTGAGTAGTTTTCAGTATGTACCATTCTTTGAGTTGTTTTTACAAACTTTGAGTTTATCTATTGAGTATAGTTCAGACTATTTTTTAAAGTTGAGTATTTGAGTTTATTGAATTTAATTCAGTTCTAAGCTTATGTATGCTTGGGTTAGTCTTCCGCTTGTAGTCAGCCAGGATGAGGGTTCGCTTGGGGACCAGCAATGGTCTTCGAGTGATATCCTTTTGTAATAGTAGAGGCTTCATAGATAGACAAAGTTGAGTAGTTTTCAGTATGTACCATTCTTTGAGTTGTTTTTACAAACTTTGAGTTTATCTATTGAGTATAGTTCAGACTATTTTTTAAAGTTGAGTATTTGAGTTTATTGAATTTAATTCAGTTCTAAGCTTATGTATGCTTGGGTTAGTCTTCCGCTTGTAGTCAGCCAGGATGAGGGTTCGCTTGGGGACCAACAATGGTTCTCGAGTGTCGACCACGTCTAGGGTGTAGGTTCGGGTCGTGACAATGCTAGCCCACCAAATTTGATATTGCGGAGTCAATGGAGTAGTTAAAACTTTCAATCGAGGTTGTCTTTATAAAGAGTGGGTCCAACTCGAATGGTCAATTTTTGGACCGCTAGTTGAGATTTAGACGCTATTGAAGATGTAATTGTAAAATAATCTATTATTTAAGACAGAAATAACATCTGAACCCAAGCTTTATTTTAAGCTAAATTTCACAAGGGGGCTCGAAATTGGCCCAGAAGTCTTGAGATCCGCATGAAAGGTCATTCAAGATCAAACTCGTCGTTTTGGAGCTAATAGAACCATTAGAATTGTATTTTGAGTCCGTCTTCCTGAACTTTTGACCGAAGTCAATCGTTCAAGTTTTAGAAGCTCCTAAACACAACAACTTACACATAATCCAATAAACGACCAGGTGACCAAACTGTCAGTCCCAACAAGTTATAAATAACTTGAGATCTGTATAGGAACGCTCCGATAAAAAGAAGGAATTTACACAGAAATGACAAGGATGGTCTTTACAATCATAGTCCGACAAAAGTTAGTAATGGATATATAATCACAATTAAAAAAATAAGAGGATAGGTAGTCCACATAATCAACAAACTAGTCACAAGTCATAAAAATCATCATAAATACAACATCTATCATGATCCTAAATCGGATCATGATGACGTCTATCATAAACCCTCCAATTGCTAGCCAAAACTCAAACAACACGATAAATATATTTAGAAGTTACTAACAGGAAAGCAATAATAAGACCTATAATAGGTCCAGATTTGTACATAATGGTACAAAATATACAATAAAAGACCAAGAGTGACCATGCAAGATGAGTATATTCAGAACTGAGTTCTGGATCTTGTGTCATTGGTATATGAGAATATAGCACGAAAAAGGATTATATACAACACATATGTCTAATCAAAATATAATATACATAGATAGTGCAAAAAATGGAAAACAACAAATCACCGAATGCCAAAAACTCACCGCGATCCAATAGCAATGGCCTCAGGAGATTTAGAATCAACGAGGGTTGCTCCTACTTGGCACTAGATGAGAAAAAGATGTAGAAATGTAGAATGAGTACCAAAATATGGGTACTCATTAGGCATCATAGGTCGATCAAGCTCAGAAAGAGACTATATAAATAAAAAGGGCACGATAGTGCTAACACTTAATATGAGTGTTGGCTAGAAATTTTCTTATAATCTTTGATAGTGAAGATAATAATAACGATGAATAATTAATGTCAATAAAAGTCTATCAAAAATAGACATACAATGCAAGATGATCCAATGCACATGTGGCCAACGCATAAAAGTAAAAAGTTCTGAAATAACCTCGTTGGCGTCCCTGTGGGCTTCCAAGGACATTACATAGATCCACTATTGCTCAACTACAGATGCAATAAGCACAAAACCTGAAATTTAATTTGTGGGTTGCCGAAGCATATCATCATATGCAACATACATAAAAGCCCTAAATTTGTAGACCGCTGCCACTCAACTACATAAGCAATAAAGTAAACTGAGAAAGGGTCGTGGGAGTGACTCACGAACCGTACATAAAAGCAGTGCATTTGTTAAAAATCATAAGACTCAATAACTCAAGGAAACTCTCTCTTAAAATTCTAAATGTGTACACAATAATTATTACAATCCAAATTGACATGAAATAGATGGAAATGCTAAACTACTATTACAAAAACCTAGTAGTCGACTACACCCCAAAAATTTCTAAGTTAAGACCTGAACAATTCTTCATTTGCGTATAAGGTCGTGTCGGGTGATTCTTAAATTATTCTTAGGTCTCATGGTCAATTCTTCGGTGTGAGAATAAATTTAGAGATGAATTAAGGTCACAATAATCCCCTAGCACAAAGTTGAGTTGAAAGCTTCTTCACCGGTTAAGTTTTGATATAAGATTTTACTTGGGTCAACTTCAAATGACCATATCTCTTAGAATATAAAGAGTTAGGTGGCCCATAAATTTTCAAACTAAAGGTATTTGAATATTCTTTAGGAAGCCACCAATTTTGTATCAATCAGAGCTCCGAGTAAATAGTTATGATCATATTAGTACCCTGATATAGTGTAGTGATCACAAATTAGTCGACGGGAAAACGGTACAAAAGATCATTTTTATCTTTATACCTCTAAGAAAACCCTAAACAAATTTCTTGACTAATAAAATGCCCAAAACAATTAGATTTTTATTTCATAATCCCCCATTCTATTCTCTCTCAAACCCTAAGGCAAAATCCTAAGGAAAATCAAACCATAAGATTTCCATCCAAGATTTTTTGAAATCTTTTTCAAGATTCCTCTTTAAGGTAAGTTTTTTTCCCAATAATGCCATTCCTATCAACTCAAATTTCTTCATACAATTATGAATCTTTAATAGAAATCTTAATTCATGACCATAGGATTTTCATGAAACTAATTCAAAAATCTCAAGAAAGGTTTTTTTATCGTTCTTCTTCAATCTAGGGTTTCAAGTCTTCTGATCAAGTTCTTCTTCGAGATTCTTCAAGAATCTTGTTCTTCCAAGTATGTAAGGCTATTCATAGTGTTGGACTAGTTCGTCCTCATGCCCTACATCTAAATTTAGTCAGTAAGAGTTAATCCTGTATTCTACTCAAAGATCCATGAAATTCTAAATATGAATTGTATTCTTATTCCGAGTTCAAATTTCCTAATTATGAGATTATTGAGTTGTTGTTCATGCTTTTATTTCACATGAACCCTAGTTGATGATATTTTATTGAAAGCCTTTGTGCATTTATTTCCATGTATTGATTTTGGAATTTTAAAGTTAGTTCAAGAGTATTTTAAAGTATCTTTTGAGAAGAGTTTAAAGGAACATAAATGGTTCCAAAAGTACTACTTCACATTGAGAAAAGAACTATTATTTTAAGAAGAGCATACAATGTTTTCAAAAGCATTTCAGCAAGATAAAGAGAAGTTCAGTTTCCCTTAAAGAATATATTATTTTTCACATTGAAAAGAGAGTACTATTTTCAGAAAAGTATAAAGAGTTTTCAGACAGATTCAGTACAACTTCAGTTACCTCTTAAATAAGCCTTTGGAGAAATTATCTCAACATAGAGAGTACTTTTACATGAGTATTCAGTTATATTTTGGAAGTAGTATTGAGCACCGATTTGGGGTAAGAGTTCAGATAACTCAAACTTCATAACCTACGCTACCAGTGTAGATAGGATCATACTGCAAGACGCGCGACTCCTCACCTGCCTCAAGAAGGGCTTTTAATGTATCCAGGAGTTCAGTTGCGTTCTATACTCTGGCAAAGTATAGGGCAACTTTTGGCAATGTGGGTAAGACGTTGTATCATTAGGAGACTCATAGTGATGTCTGTCTGTTGAAGAAACTCCCCAGTAAAGTAAAGTATATTTTTATTTATATATTTCAATCTAGTATTTACTATTATTGCATTCTTATAGAAAGTGTTTAAATGATTTTCATCATGATATATACTATACTTCAGTTGAGTTACTTTCAGTCATTCAGTTCAGTTATTTGGTTATACAACCATATTACATACTCGTACATTCAATGTATTAATGTCAATCGACCTGCATCTTTTCATGATGCAGACTCAGGAACTTAGGATCATAAACATGAGTTTCGTTAAGATCACATCATCCACTCGGCAACTTTTGGTGAGACCTCCTTGCTTTCGGAGGACTCCAATTTTTATGAGTTGTTAGTAGTAGCATTTTGAGGCGTTATGAGTCTTGTCCCGACACTCATATTTGTACAGTAGATGTTTCGTAAATAGACAGTCTTGGTCAGTATTGCTCTATTAGTTTCAAATGCTTTATTTAACACTTTATGTTTGATACTCAGTGTTTACATCCCTACTTTATTCAAATAGGGTGAAACATCATGGTAACTCAAAAAATAATCAATTAATTTAATTAAGTTAAATTTAAAAGAATTTAAAGAATAAACCAATTTTAAGAGTCGCCACCTAATTTTAGGAAAAACTAGGTGTAACACCCCAAAAATTTCTAAGTTAAGACTCAAACCATTCTTCATTTACATGTAGGTCATATCGGGTGATTCTTAAATTGCCCATATGTGTAAAGGTAAATTCTTTAGTGTGAGAATGATTTTGGATATCAATTAAGATCACTAAAAACTCCTAGCACAAAGTTAAATGAAAGTTCCTTACCGATTAAGTTTGATGTAAGATTTTACTTGGGTCAACTTTAAGCGACCATATCTCAATATAAAGAGTTACGTGGCCCATAACCTATCAAATTAAAGGTATTAGAATCTTCTTTCCTATGCCACCAATTTCACAACAATCCAAGGTTTGAGTAAAAAGTTATGACTATTTTAGTAACCTAATACAGTGCTATGACGAATTAGCCGATGGAAAAAATATCAAAAAGGGTCGTTTTTGTCTTTTTACCTCTAAGAAAACCCTAAACGAATTTCTTAAATAATTAAATACCCAAAATAAATATATTTTCATCTCTTAATTCATCATTCTCTTCTCTCTCAAACCCTAAGGCAAAACTCTAAGGAAAAATCAAAGTAGAAGACTCCATTCAAGATTCTTTCAATCTTTTTCAAGATTCTCCTTCAAGGTAAGTCTTTCTCCAAGAATTCCATTTTTTTCAACTCAAATTCCTCCATACAATTATGAATCACTAATGAAAATCATAATTCTTGGCCATAGAGATTTCAAGAAACTAATTCAAGAATCTCAAGAAAGGTTTTCCTGATCGTTTACCTTCAAGCTACGGTTTCAAGGCATCTAATCAAGTTCTTCTTCAAGATTCTTCAAGAACCTTGTTCTTCCAGGTATGTAA
>NW_006239121.1:921056-922334 GCF_000226075.1 Solanum tuberosum
CCCTAGATTTGAGTATTCTTGAGATAAGTTGATTTTGAGTTCTTGAGTTCATGTCTCTTTTAAAAATTCTATTCCTAATTATTGAGTTTCTATATTGTTATTGAGATTCTTGAGTTGAGCCGTTCATGTCTATAATTTCGCATGAACCCTACGAATTAAGTTATAAGTCTTGAGAGTCTTTGAAAGCCAATCATTGTGTTTCAAACTGAGTTTTGAGAAAAAGCTTAAAGGTTCTATTTCATAAAGACTTAAGAGTTTATAATGCTATTTTATTCATACATATATTCATATACATATGTACCTATGTTAATTATTTGACTTGAAAGATAAGTTCATAAGTGCATGTTTTCAAGAAGGTAAACACGTCTCATGTTTTAAAAAGTATTTCAAGTAAAGTAAGAAGTCCATTACTTGTAATGGGTGAATTGAGTATAATGTTATATCTATTATTTTGGGAGTAGTATCGAGCACCGAGTTGGGTTAGAGTCTCTTATGATTCGGAAGTCCCATAGAACTGCGTAGCCAGCGTAGGATAGAATAACATTGACTCTTCATGCTACTCCACACTGCCTCTGAGAAGGCCAATTAGATGAATCCATAGTCACGATAACATCCTATACCCCCGGAAAGGTATAGGATGGGCCCTTGCAACGTGCGGTGGGACGTTGTTTCCATACTCATGCTAATGGTTGTCGGTTAGAGAAACTCCCTACAAGTAAAGTATATTATTTTCATGTTGCTTTAATCGTATATTTTATTGTAAAGCTTAAATGGTTTTCACTTCATGTTCATGTATTGATTAAGTTGAGTTGCTTTTAGTTATTCAGTTCAGTTATTTATTTACTCAGCCATATTACATACTCGTACATTCCATGTATTGATGTCATTCGCCTACATCCTTTTATGATGCAGATATAGGTGTTCATGATTATCAACAGGCGCTTCGTTGAGATCACTCTACACTCTAGTTAGCTTTGGTGAGCCTCTTTGTATTATAGAGGAATTCACAGTTACTTTCCAGTTAGTAGTTTTGAGGTGTCGTGGGTCTTGTATGATACGCTCAAATTACATCTCCCTAAAGAAGCATAAACGATCGTTATCAAGTAAAGAACCCAACTTGTAGGTTGGGATCGATCCCACGAGGAAAATGGTTTAGACTTTACTCTAACCAACAATTATATTCAATTAGTCAAATTACTTCCAGAAACAAGTAATAAAAATGGGGGGTTTTGTGAAACAAATTGTAAGAATTCAATAAATAATCAGTAATCAAAAGTC
>NW_006239121.1:923622-935370 GCF_000226075.1 Solanum tuberosum
TCACGGTATATCAACACCTTCAACTTAAATTCGTTGTTTGTCCTCAAGCGACGCACTAAGACTCTATACGATACTTGTATAGAAGCAAGCATTTCAAGCACAAGCAATCATATGGCTCTCTATCCCACTCACTTTCCGGGTGTAAAATTTGTTCTCTTAGACTCAATAAGCTAATTCATATGGATCAAACCATGACAACTATCGACCAACCAACACACAACATACACTGTTTTACTATCACCAAAGTACCAACTTTTCGACAATGCAACTAGTGCCCTTACTTCAAACGAAATCCCTTTTCTTTCACACAATGACTATGACTTTGAGTACAAGGATTCATTCAACACTCACACTCAGAAACAACTTCAAGTACAGTTAGTGCTCAATACAATAGTCTTGCGCTTATTTTCACTGCTTAGACTCCCCAAATTAGACTCTAGGATCACTATAGGACTTTCTTGGCTTGTAACATAGGCTCAGGGTTAGGTGTGGTACATTTGGGTACTTCTTAGTGACTTTCTGCCCTCCTTGACATTTCACTTGGCTTTCAACCTCTTTCTGCCCTATTTTTGTCATCCTACCGTTTTACCTTCTTTCCCTTGATTTACTTCAACCATGGATGTGACTTTAGGTTTTGTAGATCTTTCTATTTTTCACTTTTATCTTTTTCTTGCATTTTATGCTTTTTCTTTAGCTTTCAACAAGTCACATCCATTCCTCTCTTTTCTCACCATCAAACTCTTTTCATACCCATTTTTCTTTCGGTTTCCTCTTTCATAGCCACCCTCAACTTATGGATTTTCCATTGATTGAGGTGCACAATACCCAATGTCGGGTCAGGGCCAAGATTGAAGTTACCTTTTACATTAGCCACCCTCAACTTAGGCTTTTGACCTAAGTCGAGGTGCACATGTCCAAGGAGGGACCAGGGCCAACATAGTAGATTTATGGGAAGGTGATTTCGGGGTTTAGAAAGAATTGGTCTAATTTTAGGCTCAAAGCATTTGGATCAAAGGGAGCATTTATTTCATTTGGTTGGATCTTTCATTTAGGCAATTTGTGGACTTATCAGAACAAGGGCCTATGATCACCTCCTAGCTTCTAGAGTGAATTGTCTTAGCAGGACTAACCGGGCAAGTTCTAGTTTTGCACAAAAACTGTTTGAACAATCAACCATTCTCATACACACTTGGCACATAGTTTCATTATCAGATTATCAGATTACCCAGTTCAAGTTTCAGCTTAAGTCATGCAATCAAGTTGATTCATTATCATGTCATACTCAAAGCCAATACATTCAACTTGTCTTAGTCTACAAATTCTAGCACACATAACAAAATTTTGACTGGTATATTTTTCATAAGCCATCATGCTTCATTTTTTTTTCATGCTTCTATACATACAATCCTAACACATGCCGGTTCAACAGAAATTAAACAGTCTCTTGGGGAAAAAGAACACAGGCAAGAAAACCCCAAGAGTGGATTTATGAGTTGGGTTACTCAGACTTCACCCTATCACTCACAATCCATTAACCCCACCCCCAACAAAAATAGATGCGATTGTCCCCAATGCATACAAGAACAGTAAAAGATAGTGGATTGGGTGAAGCAAACCTGTGGCGCATAGAGGCGAAGAATCATAAACGAGCGGGTGGGTCTGGTTTCCCAGAACCCGCTGGAACAATAGTAGGGTCACCCCCAGTAGTGCCCACATCATCCATCATAGCACCATCAGTAGTGCTCACAACGTCCCTCATAACAGGCGGGACCTCTACAACTGGGGTAGAACTCGATGCCCCTGCAGCACTCTCACGCACCCTCCACTGGCGCAAATCTTCATATAAAATTGAAGCCTTCCTGGCCTCCTTCTCCTGCCTACGTTGTCTCTTTTGAGCTTTCTCCTACGCAGTGTGACTATAACGGTGTCGCTTACCTTTGGCATGTGTAGGCTCAATCCCCTCCTCGGCGGTCCCACTGAATAAAGCATCCAACATCGTATCATCAGCCAGTGCAGTAGGTGCAGCCTGAGGCTCAACTGTAGGGTTGGCAAGAATGGCATCAACGTCGAACCGGATACTGACTAATTCAACCTGCAAAGCGGAGAGATCTATGGCCAGGGCTGATCACTCGAGGACTCGCAATTTAAAGGCATCAAGACACTTATTAACAGCCTGGACCTTTCGGTCCATCATGCCCTCCATCCTTCGCTCCATTCTGGCCTCGAACTCGGCTATCGACTTTTGCATCCACGGCTGGATGTGATGCAGCTGTGTGGCCATCTGATCCTCTAATTTCTGTACTTTGGCCAATGGGACAACAATAGCTCCTAACTGTGATGTGGACCGGGATGAACTAGGAGCCATACTAGCGACTTGGGAAGATGAGGCCAGGACAGTATCAGAGTGATCTGGTATAACGGGATCACCGTCCTGTGCCTACCCCACCGTGTCAGTAAGATCTGCGCCCAAGGGAGGTACCTCAACCTGGGGCTTTCTGCGAGGTGCCGCCACGTTTGCCTCATCTCGAATGAGGCCTATATCCAATGTCCCTGTAGGGTGGATTAACCTGTCACAATGCCAGATCGGCACTCCAGAGTCCCTGCACAATTGGAAAATCAAACATGGAAAGGGGTAAGTAGTGGAGGTCTTGAATGCCTTCTCGTGAATCTCTGCCAGCAGCATGCGGGCATAGTCAATCTCCACTCCTGCTACCAATGCGGCAACCATGACCGCTCTGTCCCATGTGAGTTGGTTGTCAGCTTTTGTCGGCGACACCCTGTTACGCACCAACAACCAGAAAAACTTAGCCACAAAATTCAATGTGGCCTTCCGGATACCTAACCGAGGTGCGGCGACCCACTCTGCACGCTCGCCATCTGCAACAATGTACTTAGCCAACCATAGTATTATTGCCTCTCGCTGTTCAGCATTCCTCTGGAAAGCGCCGCTCCACACGATGTCCCATCTGTACTCAAACTCCGTTGTGTTTAGTGACCAAGAGTGACCCGTGGTGGGTCCATAGAGAAAGCGGCTGATGGTGGCATGTGATATGTCCACCGGACAACCTCGGACCATTGTGGTAGTGAGATGGTCCTGGGCTATGGGCTTTGACTGCTTGGAAATCGAACCACGGAGAGTGGCGGCATAGGAGGCGTAGAACTCCCATACCATCTCCTCACTATAAGTACCTGGGTCCCGAGCCATCTAGTCACACTTGTGAAGGTTAAAACACCGGTGGATGTCGGGGACAATGTGCAGGCTCCCTGTGAGGACTCTGCGCTCCTCCGTAACAATTCGGGCCATCTTCTCTTTGTCATTAATCATCTTGGCATCCCGATAGATTTGCCATTGGCCCTCAACACACCATCTGTTTGGCTCACTGGCCACTGGAGTAGGGGTTCTCATTCCTTGGTATGGGTACTGACTCTGAGCTAGTGGCCTCATCAGATGAGGCAGCTTGTTCATTCTGGCTGGACCTTGTGGCTGACTTGGCATTGGACCCCGAAGCATGAGCAGACTCGGACCCTGAAGGATGGCTGGACTCAGTGCTCGAAGCATGGGCAAACTCGGAGCCAGACGCAGACCCAGTAGCTGAACTGGAAGTAGCCCCAGTTGGTGACTCGATTAGTGTGTGTTACACATTAGACTGGGAGACAGTGACTACGTCAAGAATCACCTTCCGGGGGGTGACTCTGGTGGCTCGGGGTGCAATGGGAGAAGTCTTTGTGTTGGGAGGAATGTACGCTGGATCTTTTTCTATGTCCGTGTCCTCATCGATCAACCTGAAGCTAGGGGCAACAGATATTTACCTGCCCTGCTTTGAGTAGGTGACAAGCTTTTTGGGTGCCATCGTACCTGTGAAAGTGATATTAGTACTAAAACTAACTAAAAACACACTAAAAAAAACTTTAGAACTAAAAATGAACAGTAATAAAGACCCAAAAAAATTTCAGACAATGGCTACAGTGGTCATCCACGGAGGAGACCTACGGTCCGTAGACTGATCTACGGTCCGTGGAACCCTTCCGTGGATCAGAGGGCCAACAATATTGGTCGTAGATGGAAACCACGGATGTATAGAACTATCTATAGACTGATCTATGGACCGTAGTCCATATCCATGGTTCCACACTTGGTGAGATTTTCAAGTGCGTCAACCCACGAACTCAATCGACGGTTCGTAAATTGATCTACGGTCCGTAGACGGGGTATCGTGGATGCGATCTTTGCCAGGTTTCAACCATTCTTTATTTGCAAGTCCACATCTTAGACCATTTTCAACAATATCCTAGTCTAACCATGCATTTCAACATTGAATCATGCTAGTTTGTCATTCTCAGGATTCCGATTAATTGTTTAAACAAGTATTTAAGACAAACTTTGGAACCCTAAGTCGAAACTTACATGTAGACTTATAATCAGATACAACAAGGCAACATAATCACTATCTATCGTTCCAAGGGTATTGTAGCTTCCAAGTTTATCATGCAATTTCATCTAACACTTACCCAATGTCAAGACCCAACTCCCGACTTTCTATATTCAATCTATGAACCGAAATTCAAAGTGAGGGGAAAGTCTATTACCTTATGTCACGACCCGAGAGCACCCCTTAGTCGTAACCGGCTTACTCGACCTCGAAGAGGTCTAATACAAGCCTCTTAGCATTCATTCATCGCATAGACACTAAAACCATAAGGAATTTAAAACTTTCTTTACCAAGAAAACATTGCATAAAAAAAAATAGCAAGCGGAAGACTTTCTAGACTTTATACATGATGTCTCAAAACCATCTAATACTTTAGAGTACAAAATTCGGGACTAATCCCGTACACAACTTAAACAATACTAAAAAGACATAAAAGAACATATTGGGTATTGTCCTCGAATCTATGAGGACTCACCAAGTCTTCATCTTCAACACTTAGAAACCTATCAAAGCCATGACATGTCATCATCTCCAAATCCCTACACTTTAGATCAAAAAGGGAAAGAAAGGGGTTAGCACAATTAAGTACTAAGTATGGAAGCCATGCAAAAACATGCTAAAAGGGACGTTTATTGGAGAAACATGCTTTTATGCCATTTGGTAAAACTTCATGAAAAAAAATACAAGTAAGCCTTTTCATCATTTCTTGACCTCTATCTCAAGTTACCCAAAGCCACACTTAAGTGAAACATGAAGTGACCGCCCATACAATCTCTTCATATACACCTAAGTATTCCTAAGGGTTACCATAGATAAGGAAATTTACCATTACAATATAACATACTAAGTCAATGTTCACATATAAAACCATAGCCAACCGTATACATACTCAACATATATTCATATACAACCCATGCTTAACTTTAAAAGAACACATGTCATTCATTACCATAGGACATCTACCTAATATAATCTTAAGACACACTTGAGTGAGACAAGAAGTGACCGCCCATACAACCTCTTCAAGCACACTTAAGTGTTCCTCAAGATTACCTTAGATAAGGACATTTCCTTTACAACATAACATCAATAGACCAACATTCTTTAAGAAACCATTTTTGGAGACATTCAAGCACATAAGGGGACTTTCACATAATAGTCGTTAGACTTAGGGAACTCACTTTAGTATCTTCAAAGCCTACTCGTGCCATGTGTAGATAGCATCCCATACTACTACCTACACTTTGTAGAACCTATCAAGAAACCATAATGAAATCTCACATGATGGGAAGTAAGCATTTAACCGACATAGACCATGAGAGCTTGTCATGGAATCCGGTGTCATGAGTCCCCACACCGAAAAGAGGTGGTCTACTTGCCGAAGGAAGACCGGTATAAATAGCTTAATGGATCCACTAGCTTCCTATGCGGGCACATAGTTTATGGGATAAGGTAGACGATCATTGAAACTCATGCCTAACTGTCGGGGGAGTTTCCATCTAACCAAATCCGCTCGGTGCTTAGCCTACATTCCCATAGAATAGTTCATTACTTTGACATCATCACACATGAAAGGGTGCCATAAGCCTACCGATTCAAGGTACATTATTTAACACATGAAAGGGTGCCATAAGCCTACCGATTCAAGGTACATTATTTAACACATGAAAGGGTGCCATAAGCCTACCGATTCAAGGTACATTATTTAACACATGAAAGGGTGCCATAAGCCTACCGATTCAAGGTACATTATTTAACACATGAAAGGGTGCCATAAGCCTACCGATTCAAGGTACATTATTTAACACATGAAAGGGTGCCATAAGCCTACCGATTCAAGGTACATTATTTAACACATGAAAGGGTGCCATAAGCCTACCGATTCAAGGTACATTATTTAACACATGAAAGGGTGCCATAAGCCTACCGATTCAAGGTACATTATTTAACACATGAAAGGGTGCCATAAGCCTACCGATTCAAGGTACATTATTTAACACATGAAAGGGTGCCATAAGCCTACCGATTCAAGGTACATTATTTAACACATGAAAGGGTGCCATAAGCCTGCCGATTCCAAGGTTCATCATTAACCTTTATGGAAAGGTGCCATAGGCCTACCGAATCCAAGGTTCATTACTTATCATTAATGGAAGGGTGCCATAAGCCTGCCGATCCGAGGTACATTATAAGCATGTGTGGAAGGGTGCCATAAGCCTACCGATCCAAGGATTCAACAATCAACAATATAATCATTTATACAAGAAAATGATGCATAAGCCCTACCAATTCAAGGTATACTTTACATTGAAGAATCCTTCATATTCTATCATCAACATTCATGAGTGTCAAATTGAGAAATAATCTTTCAATAGTAACACATTTACATTCATAACATGATCACATTATCTTCATTGAACTCTCATTCATACAATGTCATGATAACACTTCAATTTCTCATACTATGCCTTCAAGGCCATGGTCACAATGTAACAAACAAGTAAACAATTCTAAGTCAACATTAGCTCCTCATGTCTTGCCTTTAAGGCCATGGTCACAATACATTCCATAATTAAACACCTCCACCATAAGTGGATCAAACCAAGCAAGAACAATTTTATCCATAATATGAGATTAAGCCAACTTACCATCCTCCAAAGCCATAATAACCATTACTCAATTCCCACCAATGCCACCATGATCTCTATACCAAAACTAAAAGCATGTATGTAACAAGACAATGCATCACACAACTAACAAGCTTCAGCAAACCAACAAACTAGGCCAGCATGGCCATAACGTAGTTGTAAACCCCACACACTAGTCTGTAAGCCTCTAAGAGAATTAACGATTGGCGGGACAGGGCCCCAGCCTACCCATAAAAATATATACAACAAAATCTAACAAACCTCCAAATACTGGCAGCTCCGAAGGAAAGGGGCTAGCCAACCGGATATAAGTCAATCCTGCTGCTGAGGAGGTCTACTCAGTCGTCTGTCAGGACCTGCATGCATGAAAGCAGCGCCCCCAGGCAATGGGGCATCAGTACAAAATAATATACTCTGAGACGGAACTATGACTCACGGAAGCGGTATATTAGTGCCTTATGCGGGAAATCCTTGCTTTACTTGTTGATCATCTATCATTACTGGCGAAGCAAGCATACCGATAATCAACTCGCTTGAGAGAACAATTCGAGAAGGAAGACCCCAAGCCAGCCCAAGCAAGAAAGAGGAACTAAAGTCAACTAATGCTTAAGACATCCAAGTTCGGACATCTAAGCCAGTTCCGGTCCTTCCATCTGCCTCTATCTCAATAGCTTTCAAAATCGAGTGATTTGATTAGCTTACATCGGAGGATGGTCTAAAGCTGGCCCTTGCTATCAGTCCAACCAAGGGCACCCCTTCCTAGTCCGCTTAGTCGGTTGAGTAAACAAACCCGGATTCTAATATGGGTCGAGTAGTGAGTTCCACTTTCTCTTCCGCAGCAAGCCTAGTCTACTTTCGTAAAGTCAACAAGGCCTTACGTTTACCGTTGTTCCCAGACCATGGCGTATACCACCATAGCAATAGCATAAGAAGAATCCGCATATTAGTAGGGAATGTTCCTAACTCCTAACCTCTAGACTGAAACTTCACCTGAAAGCAAGGCTTGAGAGCAAAGGAACCCGCGCATTACACTACCAATCCTTGGGCTTGGGCTTTACTTATTCTTATTTACAACAAAGGAAAAGCCCAGCCAAGTTCTTCTAAAGTCATTCTTTCTGGCAGCTATCTAATACCGGTCAAGAGCTGCCATTGGACGAACTTTCATCAATTCTCTTTCCGGTTTGGTTTCCAAGAGGTGTCAACCATAAAAAAAGATCCTGTCCTTCAAAGATCGATCTGATAATTGCTTAAGTAAGGTAGTCGCTTCTCTTTTTCGGTATACCGCTCTGCGAGCAGAGCGAATTAACATAAATCTTTCCGAATATGAGGAGGAAAGTGAGATCGTTGTCCGATCTTTATCGTCGAATCCCCAAATGTGCATCTTCGAGTGTTTCAGCCGATCCCCAATCTCCCAGTATCAATATTTCGGCTGCTCAAGCCGGTACAGGTACAGAAGTGGCTACAACGGAGCAGCTTACTCCTGAGATGGATTTACCGATTGAACTAGATTTACCCGCCCTTTTCACCTTTTTTCTTAATTATGGAATTGAAGTTATCTAAAAAATGAACTGACAAAGCGTCTGTTCACGGAGATTGTTGTAGTTTCCGTAGTTGCAAGAATTTATCACGATTGGGTTGGTGTGAAGTCTACCGCCTGTCTAGCCTATGCTTTGCATGAACATCTCAATGTCCAAGATAAAAAGAACGAGGGGAAGAATCGACGAGGCGAGTGTTCTCGAAGAGAAAATCGTGATGGAAAAAGCGTGAGGAGAATTCGAAACTCGAGATGTTAGAAGGTGCAAAATCAATGGGTGCAGGAGCTGCTACAATTGCTTCAGCGGGAGCTGCTATCGGTATTGGAAACGTCCTTAGTTCCTCGATTCATTCCGTGGCGCGAAATCCATCATTGGCAAAACAATTATTTGGTTATGCCATTTTGGGCTTTGCTCTAACCGAAGCTATTGCATCGTTTGCCCCAATGATGGCCTTTTTGATCTCATTCGTATTCCAAGTTCGTTAGTAATCGTTTACGGTGGGTGGATAAGCAGGAAGGGATCCCTGTGGTTAGACTAACTGGCCGAGAAGGCTAGTGAGGTTCCTGCTATGGTGAAGTGAAAGATCTTTCACTATAGTGGGAAGAAGACAGGTGGGAGCGAGCCGAGCGAGAGCAAAGCAAGTTTCAGTGGTGGGCTGTCTTCGCGGTCCCATTTCATCGGCTTTTTCTAGGCAAGAGTCGCTCGAATCGAAGTCAAGGTGAGGTTTGGAACCCACATTGGTCTATCCCTTTTCTTTGATAGGCGTAGAAAGTAGTCGCTGAGCTACTTCTCACTGAGTTACTTACGGAGGGGCCGTCGAGAGAGATTTGCATGTGTTAGCTAGCCTCATATCTTTCTCAATGTCCGGACATCTATCCAATGCCTTCCTGCTTTCCGGCCTTTCACTTCCCGCTTGAGGAACAGTCTCTGGATGTTCCAGTAGCTTTGCTTTATTCTAAGTCATTTTTTACAAGACCAGCTTGAAGCCTGGATTTTTAATTCGATTCTATCCTGCTGGGTAAATAAGGTAGTTTTTTCCTGCTCTGAAGAGAGACCTTGAGGGGGAACAGCTGACCTAAGCAACTTGTGGTCTGATTGCGCCATCAGCGAAACCATCTTTTTTTTCTGCGCTAGACAAGAAAGAGAAAGGGGGAAAAGTAAGGCTTCAAGTAAAGGTTCCTAACTCATTTGAACTTCCGGTCGGGGTAACTAAAAAGAAATCCATGACCGAGTTACGAGAGCTATAACGTGGGTCTATGCCCCTTTTACCCCCTATCACCGGAACTACTTAAGCTGGTTGTCCCAACTCAAAGCAAAAATCAGATTTGGAATCGGAGGTATTTCACGGGATAGCCTTTCTGACAAGCTCTTTTTAGTGAAATCGGTCTGATTTTGACCGAACTATTCCCACCTAAACATAAAGAGCTTAGATAGTCTCACTGTGAAATGTTCGCATCCAAGTCGTTATTCCTTAATGAGAAGAGGCGTAAAGAGATAGTTCTGTCACGTCTCTATGTCGACCAAGGTTATTTGTCTAATAGAAAGCGTTCTCCTGCAGCCGTTGAAGTTTGTATATCGAAAACGGACGATCTCTTCCTCATATTCATATGTGTGTTTGGTGATTTGTGTCTTGGGTCGTCGATTTCTCGAAGGAGACTTTGAATGTGGGCTCTGGAGGTGCCTGTGTTACTAGGGTGTCTCCCCTGTGCTTCTCTTTAGTAAGATTTCGCACGGACGGCTTGATTCCTTATTCAGATTCCGAACTGTTATTAAGAGGTCGTATCTTTCCTTTTCTTGAGGCTGTAAGGGGGGTCGTCCCCTTTCATTTTGAACTTCGTGAGTAAGTAAGTCGTGGCGCGCTCCTTCCCCACCCCGGGATCAAAATCTTCTTAACCGTCTCGAACTCCGAGTGCTTTCCAAGGTTAGGGTTGGTGGGGCCTTATACCCGAATTAATGGAATTCATTCAATGCGTAGACAGATCGGGGTCGAAATTGGTATGGTACCTAGAAATATCATAGGAGAAGAAAGCATTACTTCCGAGCTCTGCTCTGTCTTTCAAACTAAAAATATCATCATAAGTGAATAAGTGAGTGAGATTGGATTCTAGGCTCGATGAGATGTTAGGTATGCCCGTTGCGTAGAGAAAGACGAAGAAAGATTCTTTCATGTGAAAGAGTTCCTTCTTCTGTCGAGATTTTGTTCCTTAGGGTGTGCCCCTAGCCTGAGTATTATCATAAGTGATGCGCCTGCTTATTGGCCTTCTGTCTCTCGTGGACACCGGAGAGCTACCGATGGTGGAAACAACTATCTACCAATGACGAGATGACCGAGGTTGCGTGCGCCGCTCCGTCAAAGCTTGATTCCAGGTGAAGGTGAAACTCCCAGGCGCTGGCTCTGGTTTCCTGTAGCTGCCGTGGATCCTCTCTCGGTTAGGGTCTCCCCCCTACCTACTCCCTCACTCGCTCTCTTTGCTGCGAATTCCCTGTGTTAAGCATATGGGCTCTGAAGCCCAGTGAGCACTTTCAGACGACTGCCTGAATCAAATAGGAGGGCAGGACCATCTTTCACTCTACTTAGATGAAGCCCCTGGGATTATTGAACGTAAATCAGTGCACGAGCCTATGCAAACAGGTTTAAAAGCGAAAAATAAATTCCTTTTTTTGAGCTCCAATTGGACAAATTTTCTTTGACTTTTGAAGACTTGCCTACAGAAAACAGCGAATTACTTTCTGCCAGGCTCAGGAATTCTACTTTCTATTACTTTCTATTTATTTAATTTTTTTTTTTTTCTGAAAGTAGCGCAAGGCGAGCCGAGGCTGCTGGACCACCAGATTGTTGGACTGGCACCACAGACGAGAAGCTTTTACGTATTACGGAAAAGCAACTCAACCGAATCGCTGAGGAAAGAAATGCCCTAGCCGAAAAGGCTTTTGAAAGGGCTACTTTCTTCGGCATGGGGTTGCCGGGCTCGCCCCAAGACCAAAAAGACAGCATCTATCTCATTTTCAAGGATGAGATAGATGAGCTTGATCTTAGCCAACGCCTCAAAACGGTCCGAAGTCCGAATACCACTATAATGCCCTCCAACAGGCGATGAATGGCATGCTTCAAGTACACTCAACATCTCAATCTCG
>NW_006239121.1:935561-937112 GCF_000226075.1 Solanum tuberosum
TTGCCAAATAATTAACAAAGTCTGCGAACCGTGGAATCAAATCATGAGAAGCAGCCAATACCTGTTCATCTGGAAAAGCATCATTAATTTAAGCCCTATCTCTAAGCTTTAGCATAGCCTCTTCCTCTAATCTGGACAAGTGATCGGCAACTTGATTTTCGGTCCCCTTTCTATCTTTCACCACAAAATCAAACTCTTGTAGCAACAATACCCATCTAATCAATCGTGGTTTTGCATCCTTTTTCGCCATCAAATACCTCAATGCAGAATGGTCAGTATGCACTATGACCTTGGTACCAAGCAAGTAGGATCGAAATTTCTCGAATGCAAAAACCACCGCAAGAAGTTCTTGTTCGGTTACAGTATAATTCTTCTGGGCCACATTTAGAGTTTTGCTAGCATAGTAAATAGGGTGAATATTTTTCTCTTTCCTCTGTCCTAGTACCACACCAAGCGCCACTCCACTTGCATCACACATTACCTCAAACGGTTGTTCCCAATCAGGTGAAATAATGATAGGTGCAGTAACCAACTTCTCCTTCAACTCTCCAAATGCTCTAAGACAAGCATCATCAAAATCAAACTTATACTCTTTTTCGAGAAGTTTGCCCAATGGGTGTGCAATTTTTGAAAAGTCTTTGATGAATCTCCTATAAAAACCTGCGTGCCCAAGAAAACTTCTAACACCTTTTACAGAAATGGGTGGCGGAAGCTTTTCTATTACCTCAACTTTAGCTCTATCAACCTCAATACCTTTCTCTGAAATTCGATGACCCAACACTATACCTTCTTTAACCATAAAATGACACTTTTCCCAATTCAGCACCAAGTTGCAGTCTTCACACCTTTTAAGCACCTCGGCCAAATGATCCAAACAACGAACAAAAGAATCACCTACAACTGAAAAATCATCCATGAACACTTCAATAGTGTCTTCCACTATATCAAAAAATATAGACATCATACAACGCTGGAAGGTTGCTGGAGCATTTCACAATCCAAATGACATCCGTTTGAATGCAAAAGTCCCATAAGGGCAAGTGAAGGTGGTCTTCTCATGACCTTCTGGAGCTATAGAAATTTGATTGTAGCCTGAATACCCATCAAGAAAATAATACCAACACTTTCCTGCAAGTCTATCCAACATCTGGTCCATGAACAACATAGGAAAGTGGTCCTTTTCTGTCCACGCATTTAACTTCCGGTAATCCATACAAACTCTCCATCCAGTAACGGGCCTCATTGGAACAAGCTTATTCTTTCATTTGGAACCACAGTAATACCACCATTTTTACGCACGCACTGCACATGACACACCCAACTACTATCTGCAATGGGGTAAATAACTCCCGCATCCAGCCACTTGATGATCTCCTTTTTAACTACCTCTTGCATAGGTGGATTTAATCTTATCTGGTGCTCGATACTGGGCTTATGATCTGGCATGAGTTGGATTTTGTGAGAGCAATTACAGGGAGGAATCCCAATAATATCCGCAATAGTACACCCAATAGCTCGCTTGAACCTCTTTAACACAATCACCAAGCACTC
>NW_006239121.1:939012-939973 GCF_000226075.1 Solanum tuberosum
AATGGTCTCCCAAAGATGATGGGAACCTTCAAATCAACCTCACAGTCAAGAATCACAAAATCTACCGGAAAAATGAAAGACTCCACTTTCACTAGCATATCATGGAGTACACCAATGGGCTTCTTCACAGTTCGATCGGCCATTAGTAACCGCATTGCAGTGGACTTTGGGTCCCCTAGTCCCAACTTCTTGTAATTAGATAATGGCATGAGGTTGATGCTAGCACCAAGATCACACAATTCCTTAGCGAAGTGTAACAACCCTATAGTACATGGGATCGTGAAAGCACCAGGGTTTTCCTTCTTCTGCACAAGAGATCTTGTAGCAATAGCGTTACAATGCTGCAATCTATCATCATCTTCAAAACTCACAGACCTTTCTTTGTCACCATATCTTTCATAAACTTCGCATACCCAGACATTTGCTCCAAAACTTCTATCAAAGGAACATTGATAGAAAGCTGCTTCAACATAGTAATAAACCTGCGATATTTACCATCTCCAGTCTTCTTCACTAACCTCTGTGGAAAAGGTGGCGGAGGTCTAGGTATGGGGACCACTTTCTAAGATATCTCCGCTTCTTGCTCTATCACAGTCTCAGACTCTTCTCTAACCTCTACCACATCATCTTCTTTTCTAATCACAGCATCCACCAAAGACGACATATGTGGATCTATGGTTTGCTTACCCCCTCGAGTAGTAACTGCCATACAATGACCATCATTCTTTGGATTCTGGATGGTGTTGCTAGGAAGAGTGCCAGATTGACGTGGGTTCACTGTAGTAGACAACTGAGTCATTTGCTGCTCGAGATGGTTTATTGACACTGCATGGACATTAACCTTTTGACCAATACCAGACAAGTCGTTTCTCATCTCCTTCACATTCTCATCAGTTGCATCAAACCTTCTCATCATCTTCTGCATCATATCTTCAATACGCGCCAGATTTCCTCCAGCTTC